>NC_091209.1:8997329-9012099 GCF_040958095.1 Procambarus clarkii | reverse complement strand
ACACCATCAGTAATCATCCACACGAGGAAAGCATCATAGAGGTGCCATGATCAAGACATACAAGAGACAAAAATACAAGGAAATGTTTTAAAGTGGAAACAAGTGGAAGTAGAAGTGTTAAAGGATGCTAAGGGCTCAAGTGAGATGTAGGGGGAAGTAAGTACACAGTTCTTGAGTGTGAGAACACCAAGTGGAGTGAAGTAGAGAGCCCGGTGCAGACGACGCCAGTCACAGTTTAAGAGGTCGAGGTCATAGCACCTGCTAGACGTAGGGATCACTGCACTAGGTGAATAGCAGGTGAATGACAGGTGGATGACAGGTGAATGACAGGTGAATGACAGCGGCAAAAATAGAATCCTAGAGGTAAAATTTGACCCTAAATGTTCAAATATGCGCGCACACAGACACACACACACACACACACACACACACACACACACACACACACACACACACACACACACACACACACACACACACACACAATTGTGGTTGACAAATGGAATGCATTAGGCAGTGATGTGGTGGAGGCTGACTCCATACACAGTTTCAAGTATAGATATGATAGAGCCCAGAAGGCTGAGGAACCTGTACACCAGTTGATTGACGGTTGAGAGGCGGGACCAAAGAGCCAGAGCTCAACCCCCGCAAACACAACTAGGTGAGTACACACACACACACACACACACACACACACACAAGGGGGTTCCTTGGTGTCATTCTGCCACCAATGTATTCTTTCTGCTTCATGTGTTCCTCCTATCCTTTGTAAGCTCTCTATATCCTCTTCAGCTCTGCCTCTTCCTTCCCCTTCCCTTGTCTCCTTTCATCTCTAGCTGCCTTCATATTTCATCTTTTATATTTTACATTCACCCTCTCTATATGGAATTTCCCCGTGTCTTTCTTGTTCTCCTTTATTCACTTTCCTTTGTATTCCTTCTTTTGACTTCAGTCTCCTTCTGTTATGACTTTTTAATTTCAATCTTTTTCATTTTTGTTTCTTCTGTCTCCTTGATATTGGGTTCTTTTCCTGGAGGGTGTTATTGTGCTTCTGCTCGTGGTCTCTCTTCACGGCTGGTCGTTCTCACTGGTCGTAGCGTGAGGCTGCCCAACCGTATCTCACACTCCTGGAGGGTGTTATTGTGCTTCTGCTCGTGGTCTCTCTTCACGGCTGGTCGTTCTCACTGGTCGTAGCGTGAGGCTGCCCAACCGTATCTCACACTCCTGGAGGGTGTTATTGTGCTTCTGACCGTGGTCTCTCTTCACGGCTGGTCGTTCTCACTGGTCGTAGCGTGAGGCTGCCCAACCGTATCTCACACTCCTGGAGGGTGTTATTGTGCTTCTGCTCGTGGTCTCTCTTCACGGCTGGTCGTTCTCACTGGTCGTAGCGTGAGGCTGCCCAACCGTATCTCACACTCCTGGAGGGTGTTATTGTGCTTCTGCTCGTGGTCTCTCTTCACGGCTGGTCGTTCTCACTGGTCGTAGCGTGAGGCTGCCCAACCGTATCTCACACTCCTGGAGGGTGTTATTGTGCTTCTGCTCGTGGTCTCTCTTCACGGCTGGTCGTTCTCACTGGTCGTAGCGTGACGCTGCCCAACCGTATCTCACACTCCTGGAGGGTGTTATTGTGCTTCTGCTCGTGGTCTCTCTTCACGGCTGGTCGTTCTCACTGGTCGTAGCGTGAGGCTGCCCAACCGTATCTCACACCTCTTGAAGCGTGACGGTGTCAAGCTCAGTGTGGAATCATCATCAAGTGTGTGTGTGTGTGTGTGTGTGTGTGTGTGTGTGTTGTGTGTGTGTGTGGTGTGTGTGTGTGTGTGTGTGTGTTGTGTGTGTGTGTGTGGTGTGTGTGTGGTGTGTGTGTGTGTGTGTGTGTGTGTGTGTGTGTGTGTGTGTGTGTGTGTGTGTGTGTGTGTGTTGTGTGTGTGTTGTGTGTGTGTTGTGTGTGTGTGTGTTGTGTGTGTGTGTGTTGTGTGTGTGTTTACTAGTTGTGTTTTGCGGGGGTTGAGCTTTGCTCTTTCGGCCCGCCTCTCAACTGTCAATCAACTGTTTACTAACTACTTTTTTTTTTCCACACCACACACACACACACCCCAGGAAGCAGCCCGTGACAGCTGACTAACTCCCAGGTACCTATTTACTGCTAGGTAACAGGGGCACTTAGGGTGAAAGAAACTTTGCCCATTTGTTTCTGCCTCGTGCGGGAATCGAACCCGCGCCACAGAATTACGAATCCTGCGCGCTATCCACCAGGCTACGAGGCCCCCCCTATCCACCAGGCTACGAGGCCCCCCCTATCCACCAGGCTACGAGGCTGTGTGTGTGTGTGTCTGTGTTACCGTGACTAAACCACCACACACCTGACTGGGGCTACCATACCTGACTGGGGCTACCATACCTGACTGGGGCTACCATACCTGACTGGGGCTACCATACCTGACTGGGCTACCATACCTGACTGGGGCTACCATACCTGACTGTAGCTACCATACCTGACTGGGGCTACCATACCTGACTGTAGCTACCATACCTGACTGGGGCTACCATACCTGACTGGGGCTACCATACCTGACTGTGGCTACCATACCTGACTGTAGCTACCATAACTGACTGGGGCTACCATACCTGACTGTAGCTACCATACCTGACTGGGGCTACCATACCTGACTGGGGCTACCATACCTGACTGGGGCTACCATACCTGACTGTAGCTACCATACCTGACTGGGGCTACCATACCTGACTGGGGCTACCATACCTGACTGGGCTACCATACCTGACTGTGGCTACCATACCTGACTGTAGCTACCATACCTGACTGTGGCTACCATACCTGACTGAAGCTACCATACCTGACTGTAGCTACCATACCTGACTGGGGCTACCATACCTGACTGTGGCTACCATACCTGACTGTGGCTACCATACCTGACTGGGGCTACCATACCTGACTGTAACTACCATACCTTGCTGTGGCTACCATACCTGACTGTAGCTACCATACCTGACGGTGGCTACCATACCTGACTGGGACTACCATACCTGACTAATACAGGTGTTTCATTAGCCGTCACAAAGAGAATAGTGAAACGAATTATCGAGAAAAATCTTAGTGAACTAATTCACAAAGCTACAGCAATAGACATTGTAATGAACACCGCGAGAGACATTTATATATGGAACTAATAGAGCAAGAACTTGGCAATGTGATGTTATAGTGGCCGGATACTATATCCGGCGGCCTATATATATATCCTATATCCCAGGATACGCCTGGGATATAGACGTATTGTTTACCACCCACAAGGAACTTCTAGTACCCACAGGAAACTTCTAGTACCCACAAGGAACTTCTAGTACCCACAGGAAACTTCTAGTACCCACAGGAAACTTCTAGTACCCACAGGGAACGTCTAGTACCCACAGGAAACTTCTAGTACCCACAGGGAACTTCTAGTACCCACAGGGAACTTCTAGTACCCACAGGAAACTTCTAGTACCCACAGGGAACTTCTAGTACCCACAGGGAACTTCTAGTACCCACAGGAAACGTCTAGTACCCACAGGGAACTTCTAGTACCCACAGGGAACTTCTAGTACCCACAGGGAACTTCTAGTACCCACAGGAAACTTCTAGTACCCACAGGGAACTTCTAGTACCCACAGGGAACTTCTAGTACCCACAGGAAACGTCTAGTACCCACAGGGAACTTCTAGTACCCACAGGAAACTTCTAGTACCCACAGGGAACTTCTAGTACCCACAGGGAACTTCTAGTACCCACAGGAAACGTCTAGTACCCACAGGAAACGTCTAGTACCCACAGGGAACTTCTAGTACCCACAGGGAACTTCTAGTACCCACAGGAAACGTCTAGTACCCACAGGAAACGTCTAGTACCCACAGGGAACTTCTAGTACCCACAGGGA
The DNA here is from genome assembly GCF_040958095.1 of Procambarus clarkii. Classification (NCBI taxonomy): domain Eukaryota; kingdom Metazoa; phylum Arthropoda; class Malacostraca; order Decapoda; family Cambaridae; genus Procambarus; species Procambarus clarkii. The sequence continues at coordinate 9,008,170 of NC_091209.1, read as the reverse complement.
ACTTCTAGTACCCACAGGAAACGTCTAGTACCCACAGGAAACGTCTAGTACCCACAGGGAACTTCTAGTACCCACAGGGAACTTCTAGTACCCACAGGGAACTTCTAGTACCCACACAAACACACACAAGGGAATTTCTATACATAGTACTAATAGTACTATCAGAAAACGAGACTTCACACACATAGATCCAGATCTCAAATCCTGAATATGCCAAAAAACAACATGGTACTCTTTCCTTTCACCTGATGCCACTGTTCACCTAGCAGTTAACAGGTACTTGGCTGGTAGTGGACGGGTGAGAGTCACGTCCTGCAGGGCACAGTTTTCTGTGTGTCCCCACCTGTAGCAGCAGCAGTTTGGTTGATTATCTGGATACCCGAAGATCAAGATCAAGATCGAGAGAGAGAGAGAGAGAGAGAGAGAGAGAGAGAGAGAGAGAGAGAGAGAGAGAGAGAGAGAGAGAGAGAGAGAGAGAGAGAGAGAGAGAGAGGAGAGAGGAGAGAGAGAGAGAGAGAGAGAGAGAGAGAGAGAGAGAGAGAGAGAGAGAGAGAGAGAGAGAGAGAGAGAGAGAGAGAGAGAGAGAGAGAGAGAGAGGAGAGAGAGAGAGAGAGAGAGAGAGAGAGAGAGAGAGAGAGAGAGAGAGAGAGAGAGAGAGAGAGAGAGAGAGAGAGAGAGAGAGAGAGAGAGACGTTAGAGCCTCACATGAACGTCATCGCTCAAAGTTTGGTCAATGTTTTCAGGTCACATGACACTAGACGAAGACAATTTACTCACTTTCAGTTTAAATATTCTTTCACAAAATCTGTCCCTTTGGGAACAAATGGAGAACGTTGATTGGTCTCCTTGCAGCTGTGTGTGCCAGCGAGGTCTGGTCTCCGGGGCTCCTCCGTGCTCTTCACCGCCCACACACTTCTCAAGGAACCACACCTCAACTCTAGCATGTTTACCCGGGAACTTTTCTGTCAATCGCCCACGTCGCAAACATGTCCCCTCTCCTTCCTCGACGCCATATTATATTGATAAATTATCAATTAACTTCCTTACCAGTAATGACGAATTGTCAGGCTGTTATCCAGCCTGTCACAGTTGCTATCCTCACTTACACACAGTTGCTATCCTCACAGTTATCTTCATCACTGTTCCTTTAGTACTCACCATAAACTACGTATCTTTACTAACGCCTGTGATCAATCAGCCTTTTAAATCTTGCATACATTAAAGTGTATTACTTTTGGCACTGTTTGGCCTGAGCGAATTCCCTTGAAAGTTAATGAACACATTTGGAGCGTACGATGCAAAGTTAGATACAATTATATTATAGTTTTCAATTATCTTCGTGAATGTTATTATTCTACACTCACGTCTGACGCTCCCATAAAGTGACATATTAAAATCTGACGGAAAAGTTGGGTTATTCATTGAGGTCTGTGGTAAAAGTTGGTCAACTATTATAACTATATACATAAAGGGGGAACAAAACTGTAGTTTATAGTGAGATTAGGACGAGTACAGTGCCGGGGGCGACACCGTACGCCGCTCCTCGCTCCCCTGCCTCACACAACTGTGTTTAAGACCATAAAATGATCAAAATTCCATCACTGTATTTTTTGTATTGCAAACGTTGGTCGGAAGCTGTGTGTAATTGTGGTGGTGGTTGGGGGGGTTGTTGGGGGGGTGGTGGTGGTTGTTGGGGGGGGGTGGTGGTGGTGGTGGTGGTGGTGCAGGTGGAGGTGGTGGTGGTCGAGGTGGTGGTAGTGGTGGTAGTCGTAGTGGAGGTGGAGGTGGAGGTGGTGGTGGTGGTGGTGGTGCAGGTGGTGGTGGTAGTGGTGACGGAAGGGGTAGAGAGGTACTGGAAGAGGTCACCACCATTGTTGACACATCAACACCTAACCTCACCAGTCTTGGCTGTGATGGTCAGCTGACCTAAGCACCATTCCTCGCACCATCAACCATTCCCCACACTACGATAACCCAAGATAACGGACCGCATGATAACAAAAGGGACAACCTACAGATATATCAACTTGAACAGAGATGACAGAGATGGAGCCACACCTAAAATATTCAGACCAGAATGAACACAACAGAATACCATCCAATACCATCCAATACCATCCAATACCATCCAATACCATAACAAACCACACATAACTCTTCATAAATACCAACAACTAATACCATTGTCATCTTTACTCTCAATACCAAATATATAAACATTCTTGACAATACCAAAATACATAAAATCCTGAAAAGACAAAATGAATTCAAACTTTTCAATGTGAGGAACACAATGAAAATATTAAATCCCCATAACTTTGTTTTTTGAGAACTTGATCAACACTGAAAGTTGCTACTGTGATCTTGCCTTCCTCAAGCTGGGATACTCAGTGGGATATCGTCACTAAACAAGCAGATATCTGGGCTATCGTCACCACTACACAAGCAGATATCTGGGCTATCGTCACCACTACACAATCAGATATCTGGGCTATCGTCACTACTACACAAGCAGATATCTGGGCTATCGTCACTACTACACAAGCAGATATCTGGGTTATCGTCACCACTACACAAGCAGATATCTGGGCTATCGTCACCACTACACAAGCAGATATCTGGGATATCGTCACTACTACACAAGCAGATATCTGGGCTATCGTCACTACTACACAAGCAGATATCTGGGATATCGTCACTACTACACAAGCAGATATCTGGGCTATCGTCACCACTACACAAGCAGATATCTGGGCTATCGTCACCACTACACAAGCAGATATCTGGGCTATCGTCACCACTACACAAGCAGATATCTGGGCTATCGTCACCACTACACAAGCAGATATCTGGGCTATCGTCACCACTACACAAGCAGATATCTGGGCTATCGTCACCACTACACAAGCAGATATCTGGGCTATCGTCACCACTATACAAGCAGATATCTGGGCTATCGTCACCACTATACAAGCAGATATCTGGGCTATCGTCACCACTACACAAGCAGATATCTGAGATATCATCTGGGACGAAGCGTCTGAATAACATAAAATCTCAAAGAATACAATTCTCTTTGATATCTAGAAACGTCGAGGCATATACAACAGCGAGACACTTACTTAACATAACTTAAAGTTACAACTTTAAAACGTGCAGCACTTGAGCGGGGGCACTCAAGTAGTGCACCTTGAGTGGCCAGACTCATAAATGACTCAAAGCCAGAACATTTCTCCCTGATCCTAGCCTCTTAGAACATTTAAATTCTGCTCAAGTTACGTCAAGTTACGTCACTGAGTTGAAGAAGCTGTTGCATGACGCCTCCAGACAGCAGCGTGGGTTGCTTGCACAATGTCCAGTCCTGAGGTGACGAGGCGGGTTGCAAGTCATTGGTTGCACCTGCACACACTTGCATCCACGATCGGGTAGGTTGTACTTAAGGGAGTCACAGTAACAGTCTGATAGTTTAATAAATGTAACCAAAGCCGTCAAAGATTGAGGAAAGATGGACACGTTCGTAAGTGCTTGCGTAACTGCTTCGTGAATCTGGCCCCTGTACTTGCGTAACTGCTTCGTGAATACACATACACACTGGTGTATGACTTTAGCTGAGAAACAAAGGTAAACAAAATGTATTGTCCTTGCACGTACGCCGCATGAATTAATACACTCTCATTGTATGTATGCGGCGAAGGTAGCCACGGTGTCCTTGTAAGTATGAAACTTACATAACTACAGTGTCCTTGTAAGTGTGGGCGCCGGCGAGAAACAATGGGCAGAGTTTCTTTCACCCTATGCCCCCTGTTACCTAGCAGTAAAATAGGTACCTGGGTGTTAGTCAGCTGTCACGGGCTGCTTCCTGGGGGTGGAGGTTGACACTACACTACACTACAGCCCAGAAATCATCTCAGGATAACCTCTCAAGATGGGACATACATGCTTGGCTCCAGCGCCAAGATGCTGTACTTGACAAATGGGAATATTTCGGAGTTTTAGACACTGTCAAGATATCAGAAACTATAACCTGTGTTATCTTTCTCTTCATTTATAATCCATATCTATAACAACAAAAATATTTCTTGCTCTATTTTACCCAAATTCAAAATACTCTATTTTATCCAAATTTTTACCTATTTTAAAGAAAATTTTCAAGTTTGTTACTGTGAAACTTATATATTTTTTTAATATGGTGACTGTCTATCAGAAGAGGGAAGGTTGCTTCACAAGATGCTGGAAAAGTTTAAGAATAATTAAGACAGTAACTAGGGGCCAGATTCACGAAGCAGTTACGCAAGCACTTACGAACCTGTACGTCTTTTCTCAATCTTTGGCGGCTTTGTTTACAATTATTAAACAGTTAATGAGCTCCGAAGCACCAGGAGGCTGTTTATATCAATAACAACAGTTGATTGGCAAGTTTTCATGCTTGTAAACTGTTTAATAAATGTAACCAAAGCCGTCAGAGATTGAGGAAAGATGGACACGTACTTGCGTAACTGCTTCGTGAATCTGGCCCCTGTACTTGCGTAACTGCTTCGTGAATCTGGCCGCTGTACTTGCGTAACTGCTTCGTGAATCTGCCTCCGGGTTATAATACCATGTCCCCCCTCCCCCACCATTGTACTTTTCGTCTTTACAAGAAATTAAATTTGAAATAGCCTCAACCAGTGACGCTTGGCACTTTAATGACTTTCGCAAAGTTCGCCTTGAAAACATTTTGAATCCAAATTGGAGAACGCGGCGTAACGCAATATTGTGCCGCGTTGGTGTCTTCCCACTTCTTACCTTGGTACTTTAACCAACGCTTACGATAATAATGATAACGGAGAAACTTACTGCAATATGGTAGTGTTGGGAGCCGGTCGGCCGAGCGGACAACACACTGGACTTGTGATCCTGTGGTCCTGGGTTCGATCCCAGGCGCCGGCGAGAAACAATGGGCAGAGTTTTTTTCATCCTATGCCCCTGTTACCTAGCAGTAAAATAGGTACCTGGGTGTTAGTCAGCTGTCACGGGCTGCTTCCTGGGGGTGGAGGTCTGGTCGAGGACCGGGCCGCGGGGACACTAAAGCCCCGAAATCATCTCAAGATAACCTCAAGATTGGTGGCAAATGTGAAGACACTCTCAATACACCTATAAGTGTCTTATTACACCGATTTTTCGTGTGGACTTCCATCCTTTATCAAGTGTAAACATTTGGGTACAGAGAGTGTAAGTCCGTGTGTGTATGTGTTGGAGAGCCTCACGACCATCACCACTTGGAGTTATCATTATGGTGCGTCTAACGCTCGACGCTTCCGGGCTCACCATAGACCGTGCTACATGGACACTTCGTTCTCAGTAGCTAAATCTGAAACAACAACAACAACGGTGGTCGCCAACTGAGAGGCCGCTCTGCCACACATATATAAACCCAAGTACTTACAATCTTGCTCATCACGGGCTCACCATAGCCCGTGCTACATGGACATTTCCTTCTGAGTAACTAAATCTAAGACAACAGCAACAGCCACCTTGCTCAGAACAATGTATACAGAACCTTGAGCAAGGATGAAGGTTGCATCTTAAAATTCAACCACTTAGGGTGGACGGTAGAGCGACGGTCTCGCTTCATGCAGGTCGGAGTTCAATCCCCCGACCGTCCACCAAGTGGTTGGGCACCATTCCCTTCCCCCCTCCGTCCCATCCCACAACCTTATCCTGACCCCTTCCCAGTGCTATATAGTCTTAATGGCTCGGCGCTTTCCCCTGATAGTTCCCTTCCTTCCCGAAAATTTGGTTTTAATACATAAACACAAATATTGTGTCTTTTGTTGACCTTCAATAACAGTAAACCACTTTACCAGTGTCTCGGAGGGTTATTAAGACCTACAACAGTTATTAAGACCACTACAACAGTTATTAAGACCTCTACAACAGTTATTAAGACCACTACAACAGTTATTAAGACCTACAACAGTTATTAAGACCACTACAACAGTTATTAAGACCTCTACAACAGTTATTAAGACCACTACAACAGTTATTAAGACCTCTACAACAGTTATTAAGACCTCTACAACAGTTATTAAGACCACTACAACAGTTATTAAGACCTTTACAACAGTTATTAAGGCCACTACAACAGTTATTAAGACCTCTACAACAGTTATTAAGGCCACTACAACAGTTATTAAGACCTCTACAACAGTTATTAAGACCACTACAACAGTTATTAAGGCCACTACAACAGTTATTAAGACCTCTACAACAGTTATTAAGACCTCTACAACAGTTATTAAGACCACTACAACAGTTATTAAGGCCACTACAACAGTTATTAAGACCTCTACAACAGTTATTAAGACCACTACAACAGTTATTAAGACCTCTACAACAGTTATTAAGGCCACTACAACAGTTATTAAGACCACTACAACAGTTATTAAGACCACTACAACAGTTATTAAGACCTCTACAACAGTTATTAAGGCCACTACAACAGTTATTAAGACCTACAACAGTTATTAAGACCACTACAACAGTTATTAAGACCTCTACAACAGTTATTAAGACCACTACAACAGTTATTAAGACCTACAACAGTTATTAAGACCACTACAACAGTTATTAAGACCTCTACAACAGTTATTAAGACCACTACAACAGTTATTAAGACCTCTACAACAGTTATTAAGACCTCTACAACAGTTATTAAGACCACTACAACAGTTATTAAGACCTTTACAACAGTTATTAAGGCCACTACAACAGTTATTAAGACCTCTACAACAGTTATTAAGGCCACTACAACAGTTATTAAGACCTCTACAACAGTTATTAAGACCACTACAACAGTTATTAAGGCCACTACAACAGTTATTAAGACCTCTACAACAGTTATTAAGACCTCTACAACAGTTATTAAGACCACTACAACAGTTATTAAGGCCACTACAACAGTTATTAAGACCTCTACAACAGTTATTAAGACCACTACAACAGTTATTAAGACCTCTACAACAGTTATTAAGGCCACTACAACAGTTATTAAGACCACTACAACAGTTATTAAGACCACTACAACAGTTATTAAGACCTCTACAACAGTTATTAAGGCCACTACAACAGTTATTAAGACCTCTACAACAGTTATTAAGGCCACTACAACAGTTATTAAGACCACTACAACAGTTATTAAGGCCACTACAACAGTTATTAAGACCTCTACAACAGTTATTAAGACCTCTACAACAGTTATTAAGACCACTACAACAGTTATTATGGCCACTACAACAGTTATTAAGACCACTACAACAGTTATTAAGGCCACTACAACAGTTATTAAGACCTCTACAACAGTTATTAAGACCTCTACAACAGTTATTAAGACCACTACAACAGTTATTAAGGCCACTACAACAGTTATTAAGACCTCTACAACAGTTATTAAGACCACTACAACAGTTATTAAGACCTCTACAACAGTTATTAAGGCCACTACAACAGTTATTAAGACCACTACAACAGTTATTAAGACCACTACAACAGTTATTAAGACCTCTACAACAGTTATTAAGGCCACTACAACAGTTATTAAGACCTCTACAACAGTTATTAAGGCCACTACAACAGTTATTAAGACCACTACAACAGTTATTAAGACCACTACAACAGTTATTAAGACCACTACAACAGTTATTAAGACCACTACAACAGTTATTAAGACCACTACAACAGTTATTAAGACCTCTACAACAGTTATTAAGACCACCACAACAGTTATTAAGACCACTACAACAGTTATTAAGACCACTACAACAGTTATTAAGACCTCTACAACAGTTATTAAGACCTCTACAATAGTTATTAAGACCACCACAACAGTTATTAAGACCACTACAACAGTTATTAAGACCACTACAACAGTTATTAAGACCACTACAACAGTTATTAAGACCTCTACAACAGTTATTAAGACCTCTACAACAGTTATTAAGACCACCACAACAGTTATTAAGACCACTACAACAGTTATTAAGACCACTACAACAGTTATTAAGACCTCTACAACAGTTATTAAGACCTCTACAACAGTTATTAAGACCACCACAACAGTTATTAAGACCACTACAACAGTTATTAAGACCACTACAACAGTTATTAAGACCACTACAACAGTTATTAAGACCTCTACAACAGTTATTAAGACCTCTACAACAGTTATTAAGACCACCACAACAGTTATTAAGACCACTACAACAGTTATTAAGACCACTACAACAGTTATTAAGACCACTACAACAGTTATTAAGACCACTACAACAGTTATTAAGACCACCACAACAGTTATTAAGACCACTACAACAGTTATTAAGACCACTACAACAGTTATTAAGACCACTACAACAGTTATTAAGACCACTACCACAGTTATTAAGACCACTACAACAGTTATTAAGACCACCACAACAGTTATTAAGACCACTACAACAGTTATTAAGACCACCACAACAGTTATTAAGACCACTACAACAGTTATTAAGACCACTACAACAGTTATTAAGACCTCTACAACAGTTATTAAGACCACTACAACAGTTATTAAGACCACTACAACAGTTATTAAGACCACCACAACAGTTATTAAGACCACTACAACAGTTATTAAGACCACTACAACAGTTATTAAGACCACTACAACAGTTATTAAGACCACTACAACAGTTATTAAGACCACTACAACAGTTATTAAGACCACCACAACAGTTATTAAGACCACTACAACAGTTATTAAGACCACTACAACAGTTATTAAGACCACTACAACAGTTATTAAGACCACTACCACAGTTATTAAGACCACTACAACAGTTATTAAGACCACCACAACAGTTATTAAGACCACTACAACAGTTATTAAGACCACCACAACAGTTATTAAGACCACTACAACAGTTATTAAGACCACTACAACAGTTATTAAGACCACTACAACAGTTTACTAACCAACCAGCGAGTATACACAGAGAGAAGTAAACCTGGATCTAAATATATAAAGAAAATAATTGGATAATATTAAAGAGATGAAGAGTTTATTGTCTCATTACATTAAACCCAAAAAATGTGAAATACCACAAAACTCGTCAGAAAATAAGCAGAAAAAGTCAGCAATTTACATTTATCCATTTTTATATTAATATTTATATGAGCAGTTTGGTTGTGAAATATCGACTTCCAAAAGTTTAAGATATACCGGTGTTGATATCATATACCAGAGGTGTGTATATCATATATCCGTAGGTGTGGATATCATATACCGGAGGTGTTGATATCATATACCCGTAGGTGTGGATATCATATACCCGTAGGTGTGGATATCATATACCCGTAGGTGTGGATATCATATACCCGTAGGTGTGGATATCATATACCGGAGGTGTGGATATCATATACCCGTAGGTGTGTATATCATATACCGGAGGTGTGGATATCATATACCCGTAGGTGTGGATATCATATACCCGTAGGTGTGGATATCATATACCGGAGGTGTGGATATCATATACCCGTAGGTGTGGATATCATATACCGGAGGTGTGGATATCATATACCGGAGGTGTGGATATCATATACCCGTAGGTGTTGATATCATATACCGGAGGTGTGGATATCATATACCCGTAGGTGTTGATATCATATACCGGAGGTGTGGATATCATATACCGGAGGTGTGGATATCATATACCCGTAGGTGTGGATATCATATACCGGAGGTGTGGATATCATATACCGGAGGTGTGGATATCATATACCCGTAGGTGTGGATATCATATACCGGAGGTGTGGATATCATATACCCGTAGGTGTGGATATCATATACCGGAGGTGTGGATATCATATACCCGTAGGTGTGGATATCATATACCGGAGGTGTGGATATCATATACCGGAGGTGTGGATATCATATACCCGTAGGTGTGGATATCATATACCGGAGGTGTGGATATCATATACCCGTAGGTGTGGATATCATATACCCGTAGGTGTGGATATCATATACCCGGTGTTGATATCTCAAGAAATAACCTGGTGACTGTAGGAACAGTCTGGTGAAACAATAGACCAATATATATACGGACATTCACGCTAATATCCGCATGGAACTCCATCAATTTGTTAATGATTAATTGTAACAAAAATATGATGATAATCCATCAATTAATACATCTAAATCCGCTCTGTAATGAGTATAAAATATTAGTTAAGGATTCAGATAATTATCAAGGAGGTGGTGTTAAGCTATTGTAACTCTGTAGCTCTAGGGAGAAGGAATGGTAGTGCCCAACCACTTGGACCATCGGGGATCGAACCCCGACATGCACGAAACGAGACCGTCGTCGTAGCGACCAGTCCAAGTGGATGGGGGTAGAGAATATAAGTGAAACTATGAAGTAACATTTTAATGTTGAGGACCTTGCAGCCAATAGTGTATACAAGTCTTCGTAAGCAACTAGGCTAGTGTGTGTGAGAATATACATGTGTGAGTGTGAGGGAGTGCGCTAGTGTGAGAGTGTGAGTGTGTTAGAGGAGGGTGTACTAAAGAGTGATAACACCAGGGCGTGTACTTGGACAGTGTCGGGGCCTTGACCTCCAGAGGACACACACACACACAGCACGGCTCCAGCCTACAGGCTCGCTAATATTAACACTTCACGTGTGTGTGTGTGTGTGTGTGTGTGTGTGTGTGTGTGTGTGTGTGTGTGTATGTGTATGTGTGTGTGTGTGTGTGTGTGTGTGTGTGTGTGTGTGTGTATGTGTGTGTGTGTGTGTGTGTGTGTGTGTGTGTGTGTGTGTGTGTG
>NC_091209.1:8832329-8994829 GCF_040958095.1 Procambarus clarkii | reverse complement strand
AGGAGACATTAGGAGTATCTTGGGGGTACAGGAGTCGTCAGGAGTACCCTGGGTGGTACAGGAGACATTAGGAGTATCTTGGGGGTACAGGAGTCGTCAGGAGTACCCTGGGTGGTACAGGAGACATTAGGAGTATCTTGGGGGTACAGGAGTCGTCAGGAGTACCCTGGGTGGTACAGGAGACATTAGGAGTATCTTGGGGGTACAGGAGTCGTCAGGAGTACCCTGGGTGGTACAGGAGACATTAGGAGTATCTTGGGGGTACAGGAGTCGTCAGGAGTACCCTGGGTGGTACAGGAGACATTAGGAGTATCTTGGGGGTACAGGAGTCGTCAGGAGTACCCTGGGTGGTTACAGGAGACATTAGGAGTATCTTGGGGGTACAGGAGTCGTCAGGAGTACCCTGGGTGGTACAGGAGACATTAGGAGTATCTTGGGGGTACAGGAGTCGTCAGGAGTACCCTGGGTGGTACAGGAGACATTAGGAGTATCTTCGGGGTACAGGAGTCGTCATGGAGTACCCTGGGTGGTACAGGAGACATTAGGAGTATCTTGGGGGTACAGGAGTCGTCAGGAGTACCCTGGGTGGTACAGGAGACATTAGGAGTATCTTGGGGGTACAGGAGTCGTCAGGAGTACCCTGGGTGGTACAGGAGACATTAGGAGTATCTTGGGGGTACAGGAGTCGTCAGGAGTACCCTGGGTGGTACAGGAGACATTAGGAGTATCTTGGGGGTACAGGAGTCGTCAGGAGTACCCTGGGTGGTACAGGAGACATTAGGAGTATCTTGGGGGTACAGGAGTCGTCAGGAGTACCCTGGGTGGTACAGGAGACATTAGGAGTATCTTGGGGGTACAGGAGTGGTCAGGAGTACCCTGGGTGGTACAGGAGACATTAGGAGTATCTTGGGGGTACAGGAGTCGTCAGGAGTACCCTGGGTGGTACAGGAGACATTAGGAGTATCTTGGGGGTACAGGAGTCGTCAGGAGTACCCTGGGTGGTACAGGAGACATTAGGAGTATCTTGGGGGTACAGGAGTCGTCAGGAGTACCCTGGGTGGTACAGGAGACATTAGGAGTATCTTGGGGGTACAGGAGTCGTCAGGAGTACCCTGGGTGGTACAGGAGACATTAGGAGTATCTTGGGGGTACAGGAGTCGTCAGGAGTACCCTGGGTGGTACAGGAGACATTAGGAGTATCTTGGGGGTACAGGAGTCGTCAGGAGTACCCTGGGTGGTACAGGAGACATTAGGAGTATCTTGGGGGTACAGGAGTCGTCAGGAGTACCCTGGGTGGTACAGGAGACATTAGGAGTATCTTGGGGGTACAGGAGTCGTCAGGAGTACCCTGGGTGGTACAGGAGACATTAGGAGTATCTTGGGGGTACAGGAGTCGTCAGGAGTACCCTGGGTGGTACAGGAGACATTAGGAGTATCTTGGGGGTACAGGAGTCGTCAGGAGTACCCTGGGTGGTACAGGAGACATTAGGAGTATCTTGGGGTACAGGAGTCGTCAGGAGTACCCTGGGTGGTACAGGAGACATTAGGAGTATCTTGGGGGTACAGGAGTCGTCAGGAGTACCCTGGGTGGTACAGGAGACATTAGGAGTATCTTGGGGGTACAGGAGTCGTCAGGAGTACCCTGGGTGGTACAGGAGACATTAGGAGTATCTTGGGGGTACAGGAGTCGTCAGGAGTACCCTGGGTGGTACAGGAGACATTAGGAGTATCTTGGGGGTACAGGAGTCGTCAGGAGTACCCTGGGTGGTACAGGAGACATTAGGAGTATCTTCGGGGTACAGGAGTCGTCATGGAGTACCCTGGGTGGTACAGGAGACATTAGGAGTATCTTGGGGGTACAGGAGTCGTCAGGAGTACCCTGGGTGGTACAGGAGACATTAGGAGTATCTTGGGGGTACAGGAGTCGTCAGGAGTACCCTGGGTGGTACAGGAGACATTAGGAGTATCTTGGGGGTACAGGAGTCCGTCAGGAGTACCCTGGGTGGTACAGGAGACATTAGGAGTATCTGGGGGTACAGGAGGTCGTCAGGAGTACCCTGGGTGGTACAGGATGACATTAGGAGTATCTTGGGGGTACAGGAGTCGTCAGGAGTACCCTGGGTGGTACAGGAGACATTAGGAGTATCTTGGGGGTACAGGAGTGGTCAGGAGTACCCTGGGTGGGTACAGGAGACATTAGGAGTATCTTGGGGGTACAGGAGTCGTCAGGAGTACCCTGGGTGGTACAGGAGACATTAGGAGTATCTTGGGGGTACAGGAGTCGTCAGGAGTACCCTGGGTGGTACAGGAGACATTAGGAGTATCTTGGGGGTACAGGAGTCGTCAGGAGTACCCTAGGGTGGTACAGGAGACATTAGGGAGTATCTTGGGGGGTACAGGAGTCGTCAGGAGTACCCTGGGTGGACAGGAGACATTAGGAGTATCTTGGGGGTACAGGAGTCGTCAGGAGTACCCTGGGTGGTACAGGAGACATTAGGAGTATCTTGGGGGTACAGGAGTCGTCAGGAGTACCCTGGGTGGTACAGAGACATTAGGAGTATCTTGGGGGTACAGGAGTGGTCAGGAGTACCCTGGGTGGTACAGGAGACATTAGGAGTATCTTGGGGGTACAGGAGTCGTCAGGAGTACCCTGGGTGGTACAGGAGACATTAGGAGTATCTTGGGGGTACAGGAGTCGTCAGGAGTACCCTGGGTGGTACAGGAGACATTAGGAGTATCTTGGGGTACAGGAGTCGTCAGGAGTACCCTGGGTGGTACAGGAGACATTAGGAGTATCTTGGGGGTTACAGGAGTCGTCAGGAGTACCCTGGGTGGTACAGGAGACATTAGGAGTATCTTGGGGTACAGGAGTCGTCAGGAGTACCCTGGGTGGTACAGGAGACATTAGGAGTATCTTGGGGGTACAGGAGTCGTCAGGAGTACCCTGGGTGGTACAGGAGACATTAGGAGTATCTTGGGGGTACAGGAGTCGTCAGGAGTACCCTGGGTGGTACAGGAGACATTAGGAGTATCTTGGGGGTACAGGAGTCGTCAGGAGTACCCTGGGTGGTACAGGAGACATTAGGAGTATCTTGGGGGTACAGGAGTCGTCAGGAGTACCCTGGGTGGTACAGGAGACATTAGGAGTATCTTGGGGGTACAGGAGTCGTCAGGAGTACCCTGGGTGGTACAGGAGACATTAGGAGTATCTTCGGCGTACAGGAGTCGTCAGGAGTACCCTGGGTGGTACAGGAGACATTAGGAGTATCTTGGGGGTACAGGAGTCGTCAGGAGTACCCTGGGTGGTACAGGAGACATTAGGAGTATCTTGGGGGTACAGGAGTCGTCAGGAGTACCCTGGGTGGTACAGGAGACATTAGGAGTATCTTGGGGGTACAGGAGTCGTCAGGAGTACCCTGGGTGGTACAGGAGACATTAGAAGTATCTTGGAGGTACAGGAGTCGTCAGGAGTACCCTGGGTGGTACAGGAGACATTAGGAGTATCTTGGGGGTACAGGAGTCGTCAGGAGTACCCTGGGTGGTACAGGAGACATTAGGAGTATCTTCGGGGTACAGGAGTCGTCAGGAGTACCCTGGGTGGTACAGGAGACATTAGGAGTATCTTGGGGGTTACAGGAGTCGTCAGGAGTACCCTGGGTGGTACAGGAGACATTAGGAGTATCTTGGGGGTTACAGGAGTCGTCAGGAGTACCCTGGGTGGTACAGGAGACATTAGGAGTATCTTGGGGGTACAGGAGTCGTCAGGAGTACCCTGGGTGGTACAGGAGACATTAGGAGTATCTTGGGGGGTACAGGAGTCGTCAGGAGTACCCTGGGTGGTACAGGAGACATTAGGAGTATCTTGGGGGTACAGGAGTCATCAGGAGTACCCTGGGTGGTACAGGAGACATTAGGAGTATCTTGGGGGTTACAGGAGTGGTCAGTACTCTAGGGGGGGGGGGAAGGGGGTAGAGTAAGCGTCAAGAGCATCAGCGATCACAAGGTCTGATCTCATCTCCCAACAGGGAGGGGAGGCTGGACTTAACCTTACTGAATGACACAGCTGGATTACTGCTCTGTTGTCAGCGGTGGGAGGTGCTGGCTTCACTGTAGGTGTTTCTGCTCGCTGTGAGAGCTGAGGGAGGGAGGGAGGGAGGGAGGGAGGGAGGGAGGGAGGGAGGGAGAGAGGGAGAGAGGGAGAGAGGGAGGGAGAGAGAGAGAGAGAGAGAGAGAGAGAGAGAGAGAGAGAGAGAGAGAGAGAGAGAGAGAGAGAGAGAGAGAGAGAGAGAGAGAGAGAGAGAGAGAGAGAGAGAGAGAGAGAGAGAGAGAGGGAGAGAGGGAGAGAGGGAGAGAGGGAGAGAGGGAGAGAGGGAGAGAGGGAGAGAGGGAGAGAAGGGTGGGGTCGGGGTGAGGGAACAGGTTCCACGTCAAGCTGAAGCAGTCAAGTCCACAGCGACATTTTCCAATATAATAATTCCCGTTGTCTGGGACAGGAAGCCTGCACTCAGGCTTATCGAGGCCCCACCTGGCCAGGTACTCACTTTCCTCAGGTTGCAACCCACAACAGTTGACTAACTCCCGGGCGCCTATTTTACTGCTAGGTGAACGGTAGCATAAAGTGAAAGGACACGTGCCAAAACATTTCTGTTCCGTCTGGGGATCGAACCCCGGGATCCTCGATTGAGAGCAGAGGACGTAGAACACCGCATTACAGGATCACTAGACACACTTGAATTGTTCGAACACATGCGTAATGGAACCAGCGAGTCTAAATGGATTCAAAGAGCAGTCACTCATATTAAAATGATGGGACTGCACGATGTATATACAGATGAAAGAGTACACCACTTGTTGACCAGACCACACACTAGAAAGTGAAGGGACGACGATGTTTCGGTCCGTCCTGGACCATTTTCAAGTCGATTGTCGACTTGAGAATGGTCTAGGACGGACCGAAACGTCGTCGTCCCTTCACCTTCTAGTGTGTGGTCTAGTCAACATACTTCAGCCACGTTATTGTAACTCATCGCCTGCAGTACAGCACTTCCTTCCACCCTGGCAGATAGTATCTTTGGACATCCTGACCCCTGCATACCCCACTAAGAAACTAATCACAAACAACTCTCATGCTCAGCTTGCTGCTAAATTAACCACCATAGAACACATTCACAATATACAAGCTGAATACAACAATGCACAGACCATATACACTGACGGATCACTCAATACAGCTACAGGGAGGGCAGGAAGTGCTGTTATTGCTCATCAGCCCGATGGCAGCACAATTCAAAGGGATATAAGAATTAGTAACTGGGCATCCACAATGAAAGCGGAATTATTGACAACACTGAAGTAGACAGCTTAATTATTTCTGACTCCCTTTACTAACTACGAGCAATAAATAGTTTCCATCAAGTAATAACGTGCTTGTCTTGGAAGCTAGACATAGATATATAAACATACTTAACAAGAGGGTAAATATCAAAATGTTGTGGAGTCCTTCTCACATTGGCCTGCAGGAACATGACAAAGTTGACGCCCTTGCTAAGGCTGCAGTAAATAAAGACAGTATTGAACGGAATCTTGAGTTATCAAATAGGTCCCTTAAAAGTGTCATTAGACAAGAACTCCTGGATGGATTTGAAGAAAGTAGAACAGCGCAAACTGAAACTATCAGGTCCATTGTTCATCACAATGAAATGTGTGAAACATGTGTATGGGGCAAGTAACAAAGTCAGTAGACTAACAGATGTTGTCACAGCTCGAATAAGACTTGGCTACAAGTATCTCTGGCAGTTGGGCTTGTATAGGGATCTAGATGAAGTAAAGTGTAAAGTGTGTGGACAAAGACAGGGACACACACTCGAACACTATATCTTGGATTGTAGTAAAATTGAGCCATTTAGAGATAAATCTAAACTCACTCTGTATGATATGGCAACCTATCTTATTACCAAGGATAAAATACCTGAAATCCTTGTACTGTATCCATAGAGAAAACGCCAGGCCACGATGACTACAGAGGAGTACTTGGAAGCTCACTAACCTGAACCCTCGGGGATCGAGTGTTGACCCTGCAGCATGCAGGGTCAAGTTGGAACACGTTTTTCTTAGTCTGCGAGTCATATTTATACTTTTCCTAGATGTAAATTGAAAAGTGAATGCAAGCTGGAGGACAAATTACCAATTACACTACACACAGAAATCACAATAGCGTGATGTATCACATGAACAAATCCACGAGGAACCGTGACGAGGGTTCGAACCTACGTCCGAGAGGATCCCAGACGCTGCCTTAATCAATTATGTTAGTCTTAGCAATAAAACAAGACTAGCTCATCTTCACTATTTACAAAATAAACTCCATTCCAAGCGTCGCTTCGGGTCCTAAGAGCGGGCGTATGTCCTCACCTAGTTGTGCTCGCGGGGGTTGAGCTTCGGCTCTTTGGTCCCGCCTCTCACCTCGTGCGGCTATCTTTGTTGTTGTTGTTTCAGATTTAGCTACTCAGAACGAAGTGTCCATGTAGCACGGGCTATGGTGAGCCCGTAAGCGGCTCTCAGTGGCACGACGCCATGTAGCACGGGCTATGGTGAGCCCGTAAGCGGCTCTCAGTGGCACGACGCGGAGAGAACTCTACACTCAGCCATGCAGGATGTCCTAATGGTGCCTCAGTGAGGCTGTCAACGTTGTCAAGTATAGTCATTACCAACGGCCAGCAGGAGAGTGTTCCCAAGTAAAGCTCAGGTGTTCCTTATTGTGTAACCCGGATGTCAGCCTCTTCGTTAGTGCCCCAGGTCTTCCGTTAGTGTCTCAGGACCTCCGTTAGTGTCTCAGGACCTCCGTTAGTGTCTCAGGTCCTCCGTTAGTGTCTCAGGACCTCCGTTAGTGCCTCAGGACCTCCGTTTGTGTCTCAGGACCTCCGTTAGTGCCCCAGAACCTCCGTTAGTGTCTCAGGTCCTCCGTTAGTGCCCCAGGTCTTCCGTTAGTGTCTCAGGACCTCCGTTAGTGTCTCAGGACCTCCGTTAGTGTCTCAGGACCTCCGTTAGTGTCTCAGGACCTCCGTTAGTGCCTCAGGACCTCCGTTAGTGTCTCAGGACCTCCGTTAGTGTCTCAGGACCTCCGTTAGTGTCTCAGGACCTCCGTTAGTGTCTCAGGACCTCCGATAGTGCCCCAGGACCTCCGTTAGTGCCTCAGGACCTCCGTTAGTGTCTCAGGACCTCCGTTAGTGCCTCAGGACCTCCGTTAGTGCCTCAGGACCTCCGTTAGTGTCTCAGGACCTCCGTTAGTGTCTCAGGACCTCCGTTAGTGTCTCAGGACCTCCGTTAGTGCCTCAGGACCTCCGTTAGTGTCTCAGGACCTCTGTTAGTGTCTCAGGACCTCCGTTAGTGTCTCAGGACCTCCGTTAGTGCCCCAGGACCTCCGTTATTGTCTCAGGACCTCCGTTAGTGCCCCAGAACCTCCGTTAGTGTCTCAGGACCTCCGTTAGTGTCTCAGGACCTCCGTTAGTGTCTCAGGACCTCCGTTAGTGCCTCAGGACCTCCGTCAGTGTCTCAGGACCTCTGTTAGTGTCTCAGGACCTCCGTTAGTGTCTCAGGACCTCCGTTAGTGTCTCAGGACCTCCGTTAGTGCCTCAGGACCTCCGTTAGTGTCTCAGGACCTCTGTTAGTGTCTCAGGACCTCCGTTAGTGTCTCAGGACCTCCGTTAGTGCCTCAGGACCTCCGTTAGTGTCTCAGGACCTCCGTTAGTGTCTCAGGACCTCCGTTAGTGCCTCAGGACCTCCGTTAGTGCCTCAGGACCTCCGTTAGTGTCTCAGGACCTCCGTTAGTGTCTCAGGACCTCCGTTAGTGTCTCAGGACCTCCGTTAGTGTCTCAGGACCTCCGTTAGTGCCTCAGGACCTCCGTTAGTGTCTCAGGACCTCCGTTAGTGTCTCAGGACCTCCGTTAGTGCCTCAGGACCTCCGTTAGTGCCCCAGGACCTCCGTTAGTGTCTCAGGACCTCCGTTAGTGCCTCAGGACCTCCGTTAGTGCCTCAGGACCTCCGTTAGTGTCTCAGAACCTCCGTTAGTGCCCCGGGACCTCCGTCAGTGCCCCGGGACCCCCGTTAGTGCCCCGGGACCTCCGTTAGTGCCACGGGACCTCCGTTAGTGCCCCGGGACCCCGTTAGTGCCCCGGGACCTCCGTTAGTGCCCCGGGACCCCGTTAGTGCCCCGGGACCACCGTTAGTGCCCCAGGACCACAGTTAGTGCCCCGGGACCTCCGTTAGTGCCCCAGGACCACCGTTAGTGCCCCAGGACCACCGTTAGTGCCCCAGGACCTCCGTTAGTGCCCCGGGACCACCGTTAGCGCCCCGGGACCACCGTTAGTGCCCCAGGACCACCGTTAGTGCCCCGGGACCCCCGTTAGTGCCCCGGGACCACCGTTAGTGTCCCAGGACCACCGTTAGTGCCCCGGGACCCCCGTTAGTGCCCCAGGACCACCGTTAGTGCCCCAGGACCACCGTTAGTGCCCCGGGACCTCCGTTAGTGCCCCGGGACCCCCGTTAGTGCCCCAGGACCTATGTTAGTGCCCCGGGACCACCGTTAGTGCCCCGGGACCTCCGTTAGTGCCCCAGGACCTCCGTTAGTGCCCCGGGACCTCCGTTAGTGCCCCAGGACCTCCGTTAATGCCCCGGGACCTCCGTTAGTGCCACGGGACCTCCGTTAGTGCCCCAGGACCACCGTTAGTGTCCCAGGACCACCGTTAGTGCCCCGGGACCCCCGTTAGTGCCCCGGGACCCCCGTTAGTGTCCCGGGACCTCCGTTAGTGCCCCGGGACCACCGTTAGTGCCCCGGGACCCCCGTTAGTGCCCCGGGACCACCGTTAGTGCCCCGGGACCTCCGTTAGTGCCCCGGGACCCCCGTTAGTGCCCCGGGACCTCCGTTAGTGCCCCGGGACCTCCATTAGTGCCCCGGGACCCCCGTTAGTGCCCCGGGACCCCCGTTAGTGCCTCGGGACCACCGTTAGTGCCCCGGGACCACCGTTAGTGCCCCGGGACCACCGTTAGTGCCCCGGGACCACCGTTAGTGC
Organism: Procambarus clarkii; assembly: GCF_040958095.1. Lineage (NCBI taxonomy): Eukaryota > Metazoa > Arthropoda > Malacostraca > Decapoda > Cambaridae > Procambarus > Procambarus clarkii. Next base: position 8,985,761 of record NC_091209.1, on the reverse strand, counting down.
CCCGGGACCTCCATTAGTGCCCCGGGACCCCCGTTAGTGCCCCGGGACCACCGTTAGTGCCCCGGGACCACCGTTAGCGCCCCGGGACCACCGTTAGTGCCCCGGGACCCCCGTTAGTGCCCCGGGACCACCGTTAGTGCCCCGGGACCACCGTTAGTGCCCCGGGACCACCGTTAGTGCCCCGGGACCCCCGTTAGTGCCCCGGGACCTCCGTTAGTGCCCCGGGACCTCCGTTAGTGCCCCGGGACCTCCGTTAGTGCCCCGGGACCCCCGTTAGTGCCCCGGGACCACCGTTAGTGCCCCGGGACCTCCGTTAGTGCCCCGGGACCCCCGTTAGTGGCAGAGTGTCCCTGGTGGAGGCAGAGAGGCAGGAAGCAGGGCCGCGAGTGACCTTCAGTGCGGACAATCTACCAGTTTTTGTCCGGACCCGCACACGCTGGACCAGCTACACCAATATGGAACTATTTCACTATCGCGGTGAGATATATATATATATATATATATATATATATATATATATATATATATATATATATATATATATATATATATATATATATATATATATATTTAAATATATATATTTATATATATATTGTCTGTCTAATGCTTTGTTTGCTCATCTGTCAGAAGATGCTCACCAAATTGATTGGGAGATGGCTTCTTCAATAATAAATTGTAAAAGCACCTATAACAGAAACATAATTGAATCTGCTTTGATACAGATCACAAAAGAAAGTAATTTGAACATTAGCAGTGGCTTATATAACTTAGATCCATTTTTAATAGATCAATTAAAGGGCGATTTAAGTAGGATCATTGGAACACATTTGTCTCACTAATTCATTGCAAATATTTACTATTTTATGCTATAATTATCCATGTGTGGGCCTGCGTGTGGTTGCTGCATGGGATGGGCCAATAGGCCGTCTGCAGTGTCCACGTATTGTACCTCACCTCACTCCACCATTCTCTCCTGCCTATTTATGTCCAGTACTCGACCTGTAAAACCACTCCTTCTGAAGATGTATTAATATACGAAAGTACTTAAGGAAATTCCTGTTTAAATTTTCCTCCGTGGTCTGACACTGTCATATATATATATATTATATATATATATATATATATATATATATATATATATATATATATATTATATATATATATATATATATATATTATATATATATATTATATATATATATATATATATATATATATATATATATATATAAATATATATATATATATATATATATATATATATATATATATATATATATATATATGTCGTACCTAGTAGCCAGAACGCACTTCTCGGCCTACTATGCATGGCCCGATTTGCCTAATGAGCCAAGTTTTCCTGAAATAATATATTTTCTCTAATTTTGTTCTTATGAAATGATAAAGTTACCCATTTCATTATGTATGAGGTAATTTTTTTTTATTGGAGTTAAAATTAACGTAGATATATGACCGAACCTAACCAACCCTACCTAACCTAACCTAACCTATCTTTATAGGTTAGGTTAGGTTAGGTTGCCGAAAAAGTTAGGTTAGGTTAGGTTAGGTAGGTTAGGTAGTCGAAAAACAATTAATTCATGGAAACTTGGCTTATTAGGCAAATTGAGCCTTGCATAGTAGGCTGAGAAGTGCGTTCTGGCTACTAGGTACGACATATATATATATATATATATATATATATGTCGTACCTAGTAGCCAGAACTCACTTTTTGGCCTACTATTCAAGGCCCGATTTGCCTAATAAGCTAAGTTTTCCTGAATTAATATATTTTTTCTAATTTTTTCTTATGAAATGATAAAGCTACCCATTTCATTATGTATGAGGTCAATTTTTTTTTATTGGAGTTAAAATTAACGTAGATATATGACCGAACCTAACCAACCCTACCTAACCTAACCTAACCTATCTTTATAGGTTAGGTTTGGTTAGGTAGCCAAAAAAGTTAGGTTAGGTTAGGTTAGGTAGGTTAGGTAGTCGAAAAACAATTAATTCATGAAAACTTGGCTTATTAGGCAAATCGGGCCTTGCATAGTAGGCTGAGAAGTGCGTTCTGGCTACTAGGTACGACATATATATATATATATATATATATATATATATATATATATATATATATATATATATATATATATATATATATATGATGAGGAGACAGGTGGTGGAGAGCCAGGTGGTGGTGAGCCAGGTGGTGGTGGTGAGCCAGGTGGTGGTGGTGGCGGTGAGCTAGGTGGTGGTGAGCCAGGTGGTGGTGGTGAGCCAGGTGGTGGTGGTGAGCCAGGTGGTGGTGGTGAGCCAGGTGGTGGTGGGGAGCCAGGTGGTGGTGGGGAGCCAGGTGGTGGTGGGGAGCCAGGTGGTGGTGAACCAGGTGGTGGTGGTGAGCCAGGTGGTGGTGGTGAGCCAGGTGGTGGTGGTGAGCCAGGTGGTGGTGGTGAGCCAGGTGGTGGTGGTGAGCCAGGTGGTGGTGGTGAGCCAGGTGGTGGTGGGGAGCCAGGTGGTGGTGGTGAGCTAGGTGGTGGTGGTGAGCCAGGTGGTGGTGGTGAGCCAGGTGGTGGTGGTGGTGAGCCAGGTGGAGGTGGTGAGCCAGGTGGTGGTGAGCCAGGTGGTGGTGGTGAGCCAGGTGGTGGTGAGCCAGGTGGTGGTGAACCAGGTGGTGGTGGTGAGCCAGGTGGTGGTGGTGAGCCAGGTGGTGGTGAGCCAGGTGGTGGTGAGCCAGGTGGTGGTGAGCCAGGTGGTGGTGGTGAGCCAGGTGGTGGTGAGCCAGGTGGTGGTGGTGAGCCAGGTGGTGGTGAGCGAGGTGGTGGTGGGGAGCCAGGTGGTGGTGGTGAGCCAGGTGGTGGTGGTGAGACAGGTGGTGGTGGTGAGCCAGGTGGTGGTGGTGAGCCAGGTGGTGGTGGTGAACCAGGTGGTGGTGAGCCAGGTGGTGGTGGTGAGCCAGGTGGTGGTGAGCCAGGTGGTGGTGGTGAGCCAGGTGGTGGTGGGGAGCCAGGTGGTGGTGGTGAGCCAGGTGGTGGTGGTGAACCAGGTGGTGGTGGTGAGCCAGGTGGTGGTGGTGACCAAGTGGTGGTGGTGAACCAGGTGGTGGTGGTGAGCCAGGTGGTTGGGAGCCAGGTGGTGGTGGTGACCAAGTGGTGGTGGTGAACCAGGTGGTGGTGGTGAGCCAGGTGGTTGGGAGCCAGGTGGTGGTGGTGAGCCAGGTGGTGGTGGTGAGCCAGGTGGTGGTGGGGAGCCAGGTGGTGGTGGGGAGCCAGGTGGTGATGGTGAGCCAGGTGGTGGTGGTGAACCAGGTGGTGGTGGTGAGCCAGGTGGTGGTGGTGAGCCAGGTGGTGGTGGTGAGCCAGGTGGTGGTGGTGAGCCAGGTGGTGGTGGTGGACCAGGTGGTGGTGGTGACCAAGTGGTGGTGGTGAACCAGGTGGTGGTGGTGAGCCAGGTGGTGGTGAGCCAGGTGGTGGTGGGGAGCCAGGTGGTGGTGGTGAGCCAGGTGGTGGTGGTGAGCCAGGTGGTGGTGAGGAACCAGGTGGTGGTGGGGAGCCAGGTGGTGGTGGTGAACCAGGTGGTGGTGGTGAGCCAGGTGGTGGTGGTGAACCAGGTGGTGGTGGTGAGCCAGGTGGTGGTGGTGAGCCAGGTGGTGATGGTGAGCCAGGTGGTGGTGGTGAGCCAGGTGGTGGGGAGCCAGGTGGTGGTGGGGAGCCAGGTGGTGGTGGTGAGCCAGGTGGTAGTGGTGAGCCAGGTGGTGGTGGTGAACCAGGTGGTGGTGGTGAGCCAGGTGGTAGTGGTGAGCCAGGTGGTGGTGGTGAACCAGGTGGTGGTGGTGAACCAGGTGGTGGTGGTGAGCCAGGTGGTGGTGGTGAGCCAGGTGGTGGTGGTGAGCCAGGTGGTAGTGGTGAGCCAGGTGGTGGTGGTGAACCAGGTGGTGGTGGTGAACCAGGTGGTGGTGGTGAGCCAGGTGGTGGTGGTGAGCCAGGTGGTGGTGGTGAACCAGGTGGTGGTGGTGAGCCAGGTGGTGGTGGTGAGCCAGGTGGTAGTGGTGAGCCAGGTGGTGGTGAGCCAGGTGGTAGTGGTGAGCCAGGTGGTGGTGGTGAGCCAGGTGGTGGTGGTGAGCCAGGTGGTGGTGGTAAGCCAGGTGGTGAGCCAGGTGGTGGTGGTGAGCCAGGTGGTAGTGGTGAGCCAGGTGGTGGTGGTGAGCCAGGTGGTGGTGGTGAGCCAGGTGGTGGTGGTGAGCCAGGTAATGGTGGTGAGCCAGGTGGTGGTGGTGAGCCAGGTAGTGGTGGTGAGCCAGGTGGTGGTGGTGAGCCAGGTGGTGGTGGTGAGCCAGGTGGTAGTGGTGAGCCAGGTGGTGGTGGTGAGCCAGGTGGTGGTGGTGGTGAGCCAGGTGGTGGTGGTGAGCCAGGTGGTGGTGGGGTGCCAGGTGGTGGTGGTGAGCCAGGTGATGGTGGTGAGCCAGGTGGTGGGGAGCCAGGTGGTGGTGGTGAGCCAGATGGTGGTGGTGAGCCAGGTGGTAGTGGTGAGCCAGGTGGTGGTGGGGAGCCAGGTGGTGGTGGGGAGCCAGGTGGTGGTGGTGAGCCAGGTGGTGGTGGTGAGCCAGGTGGTGGTGGTGAACCAGGTGGTGGTGGTGACCAAGTGGTGGTGGTGAACCAGGTGGTGGTGGTGAGCCAGGTGGTGGTGAGCCAGGTGGTGGTGGGGAGCCAGGTGGTGGTGGTGAGCCAGGTGGTGGTGGGGAGCCAGGTGGTGGTGGTGAGCCAGGTGGTGGTGGTGAGCCAGGTGGTGGTGGTGAGCCAGGTGGTGGGGAGCCAGGTGGTGGGGAGCCAGATGGTGGTGGTGAGCTAGGTGGTGGTGAGCCAGGTGGTGGTGAGCCAGGTGGTGGTGAGCCAGGTGGTGGTGAGCCAGGTGGTGGGGAGCCAGGTGGTGGTGGTGAGCCAGGTGGTGGTGGTGAGCCAGGTGGTGGGGAGCCAGGTGGTGGTGAGCCAGGTGGTGGTGAGCCAGGTGGTGGGGAGCCAGGTGGTGGTGGGGAGCCAGGTGGTGGTGGTGAGCCAGGTGGTGGGGAGCCAGGTGGTGGTGAGCCAGGTGGTGGTGGTGAGCCAGGTGGTGGTGGGGAGCCAGGTGGTGGTGGTGAGCCAGGTGGTGGTGAGCCAAGTGGTGGGGAGCCAGGTGGTGGTGGGGAGCCAGGTGGTGGGGAGCCAGGTGGTGGTGGTGAGCCAGGTGGTGGTGGGGAGCCAGGTGGTGGTGGTGAGCCAGGTGGTGGTGAGCCAGGTGGTGGTGGTGAGCCAGGTGGTGGGGAGCCAGGTGGTGGTGGTGAGCCAGGTGGTGGGGAGCCAGGTGGTGGTGAGCCAGGTGGTGGGGAGCCAGGACAACTGGGCGGCCCTGGTCAAGACAGCGGTTCACCTTCGGGACACACAAAGCACCACTGACAATGATGATCTTACATGTACAGGTTTTTGCCCTCTCAGCCACAGTCCCTGCCCTCAGCCAGCCTCCCTACCCTCAGCCAGCCTCCCTACCCTCAGCCACAGTCCCTGCCCTCAGCCACAGTCCCTGCCCTCAGCCAGCCTCCCTATCCTCAGCCAGCCTCCCTATCCTCAGCCAGCCTCCCTACCCTCAGCCAGCCTCCCTATCCTCAACCAGTCCCTATCCTCAGCCTATACTCTCATCACTTGAAGACCTCTAATATTTAGCTCTATATAGACGTGTGTGGCCAGGACGGTACAACACGCAGCGACCAACTCCCCCAAGTACAGAGTGCTTTCCTCTGCAGTCTTAAGGGAGAACAGATATAGTGCAACCAGGTGAACACTTGAAGAACAGGACGAGTTCTTGTCGTGGACTGGGAGCGCCTCCTGTCCAGACTCTCACTAGTTTCATGGTGGTGATTCGTTGGTCATCTCCTAATGTGCCTCGGTAGTTTGATGAGTACAGTGTAGTCTAGTTAGTAGCTAATGGTAGCTTGGTAGAGAGGTAACTCCTGTTATCCTGTTATCTCCTGTTGCAACAGTAACGTATTTATTCCTGTTAAGGAACATGCGAAAAGTGCTTTGAGGACACCGTTCACTTAACCAATCCCTGCTGCCGTTCTTGGCTCTGATTGGTGGAGAATCCGAGCATAGGTATCGCCAGGCCTCTGATTATTCTGATCTGATGGAACGTTAACTCGAGAGTGGGTAACCCATACCAATCAGTGCACTAATTGGCTGAATGATAAGCCTTATTTAGGGAAGCCTTAGGGACTTATAGGTGACACTAGGTAATCTACGAGTAGCAGTACTCTTATTTACGAGTAGCAGTACTCTTATTTACGAGTAGCAGTACTCTTATTAGGCCTAGAGAAAACGTTAACTCCTGAGAGTATTAGTCTACTGTTTCCCCAGCACACAGAATAGAATACCCCGGCTCTCCAGAACAGTACCCTGACAGAGTTCACAGTACACAATCACTATACCAAGTAAAATGAAATGGTCTCAGTGGGCTGATTGCTTTGAAAAGTTAATCCTGGATTACTGGCTTTGGTCGAGAGAATCCCTCAGAGTACAGGACAGGTTGTACTAAATCCCCAGATTGGTTGATGAAGTACTCTCCATCATCTCTCCAACACTCGCATGTCTTTTCACGAAACCTGTACATCTTAATCACAGCGGATTTATTTACAATTATTAAACAGTTTACGAGTTTGGAAACTTAATAACCCAAGGTTGTTATGAACAACCTCGTTCCGCTCCGGAACTCATACACTGTTTAAAAAATGTTAACAAAGCCGCCATGATTGCGGTAAGATGTACAGGTTTCGTACAGGAAGTGGAGCAGTTGGTTCATCCTCCTGGTTAGTAACTACTTATAGTAACCATGTGGACTATAGTACATATATGACGCAATGCACAGTTAGAAAGTAGAAATCGTTACTATTCAATTTGGACGAACCGGAAAAGGTTTTGTATTTATGTTGCAAAGACAGTCTAAACTACCCTAACCTTCCTAAGCCTAATGCAAGCTGAGGCCTCTTATACTACATATATATGTGCTATATAAAGGCCTAGGAATATATAAATTTGTTTTTTAGCTTTAGTTTTTCGGATGCTATAGAGTCAATAGTACCAAATTCTATTATATAATTGTCAATTTAAGTCAATGTTAGTACTATGGCGCACGTGGTTACATAAAGTACGAGCTAGACACGAGGATGGCTTGAAGTGACTGGTGAAGACTGGTCCAGATATGTAACAGTTAGGAGAATGGACGAGAGAGAGGGGGACCACTATGTCCTTACTGTCTCAGGCCAGAGATGAGGCGAGACGGCACGAGACTGTCTCCACTCCCAAGCTGTCTGTTACTGGGACAGCTTGGTGCTGTCACCACTGTGACAGCTTGGTGCTGTTGACAGCACCAGATGATGGGGTCACGGGAGACACATAGACAGTAGAGGTGGTGAGGGACAGGTTACATAGGCTGGGAAGATAGGAGCAGAGGGCCCACAAGGAGGGGGCCAGATTGGGGATCTGGAACACGGAAGATGGCACTGGGGCAGTGGGGTGAATGGTTGTCATTGGGGATAGTAGCAGTGAGGGGAAGGTGGGGAAGCCAGTCCTGACGGAGAGGGTGGTGGTGGGAGAGGGGGTTGTGATGATATGTGCTGCATGGAAAGGATGGAATAGGCAATGGAAGGGCGAGAAGAGTCTTAGAGTAAAGTTGGAAACTGGAGGTAAAGGAGGGGGGGAGGGGTAGCTGAAGGGTTGTTAAGAAGGGACGTGAGGTGGTGAGAGGCTGTTGGTTAAAGGGGGGGAGGGGGAGTGCTAAAGGCGGAGGGAGGTCATAATGTTGTGGGGTGGTGGTTGGTACGCCTGTCCCTGGTGTGACTTGTGTCGTTGGTACGCCTGTCCCTGGTGTGACTTGTGTCGTTGGTACGCCTGTCCCTGGTGTGACTTATGTCGTTGGTACGCCTGTCCCTGGTGTGACTTGTGATCTTGGCTGCTTGTTGCCTAATGCTTATCTGAAGACTCCCTTGTTTTTCCTGCCTGTGTGTGTGTGTGTGTGTGTGTGTGTGTGTGTGTGTGTGTGTGTGTGTGTGTGTGTGTGTGTGTGTACTCACCTAACTGCCCTTGCACTTGTTGAGCTTCCGCTCTTTGGTCCCACCTCTAAAACTCTTTATAAACTGCAGTACAGGTTCCTGATCCTTTTGGGCTCATATTTGAAACTGTGTATGGAGTCAGCCTCCACCACATCACAGTCTAATGCATTCCATTTGCTAACTACTCTGACACTAAAAATTATTTCTAACTGTTACGGACCCTGATCCAGCGTCCAATCTCGAAACAGTGACGGCCGCGCCATCTGTGGGTCAGCTCCCGAAACCCCCTCCAAACCGACGACGTGTACTAGCTACGAGGGCCAGTTTCCAGCCCCGTTCAGCTCTCAACACCGCCGCCGCTGACCTCTGGTGAGGTGGTGCTCAGACTACAACGCCATCTATGGAGTGGATATGTCGGGCGTTTGTGTCTGAGCCTGTAAGTGTGGTGTTTTAGTGTCCCTGTTATTGATAACGTGTCTGCTTACAGAGCCGACCTGGGACCACTGTGTTGAAGGTGGAGTCAGTCTACCCGAGGCAGCCAGTCTCCATACTGTGAAGTTTGCTGCAGCTGTCGTGACGTCGCCCCCCCCGGAAGAACACTGTGGTGTGTTAAGCCTGCCAGTGGAGTGGCAGTGGAAGGATTTACCCGGGACCGACGGTTGGAGACGATAATCCACTGGGGTATTGAGGACAGGAGGGTGATTTGTGATATCACACGAGACTCCTGTCTAGGGCGTACCCCCTTTATCGTTCGTGGAGTGGCCGTACCAGCCTTGGTGGCTCAGTACCTGCCAGCAGACCTGCTGGACGTGTGGTTGACGGCCTCCACGACGGTGCCCCCAGTGGACCTGTGTTGTGGCTGACCTGTGGCCAGGGTAGGCTCGGCGTTCTCAGAGGACACGTCTTGAGGCCACGAAGAAAGCACCGCGGACTCTGCACCTAGCTTCTTGATCAAGAGTCTTCAGCAGAAGACTAGTTTGTGCACGATCCCCATGTAAAGTGTTAATACCCCTCCCCCTTGTGTACTCTTTTATTTTATATATTTAAATGGTGATGGTGTTAATTATAATATTAAGTTCTTAACTATCTTTCCATACTCCCTTTAAGTTACTTGCGTCACGGATCTCATCCCTTGATAGCCACTACTGGCTTGGGAACGGATATATATATCTTCCTCTAACTACATCAGAGTAAGAACCCCGTTGCGTCCCGAGAGGGCCGTAACATAATTGGCATCCCCAGCGGGATCCGTCCCCTTGTTAAGTATGTTTGACAGGGGTGTTGAAGTGGCGTAATCCCTGTATATAATTCCCCCTGTGTGACGATTGCGACGTTATACGTCCTGTGCGGTGCTCAGAGTGACTAAGCGCGATATTGTGCAGTGCGGTGCTCGCTGTGATTAAGCGATTAAGTGCAATATTGACTAGTGCGGTGCTCAGTGATTTAGTGTAATATTGTAGAGCGAAGTGTTCGCTTGGATTCAGTGCAATATTGGGTAGTGCGGTGCCCGGAGTGATTACGTGCAATATTGGCAAGTGCAGTGTTTGGTGCGACAAAGTGCAATATTGGCGTAGAACAGTGCTCGTTGTGTTAAGTGCTAACGTGTAAGCAGTGTGTTAAGTGCAAAGTGTTCCAGCTGTGACAATGGCAGACAAAGCTACCATCGATGATCTGGACGATGTTCAGGCTTTTCTGAACAGAGTGGACTGTCTTGCCAGATTAAAGTATCTGAGCAAACCGGAACTTGTACTAGTGAGCGCCTACCTGGAGATCAAGATCCGTGCCAGTGATTCCCGTGTGGAGATCTTGTCCAAGGTTCACCGGCACCTGAAGGCAGAAGAGAAACAGGAAGGCGAGACTCCTAGTACAAGGGAAGGTGAGGAAATAGCTTCCACAGAAAAGGAAGATAAGGGCAGTGACATTGACAGTGATGCAGGTGAGCTTAATATCAGCCTCCTAACAGTCAAAATGCGTGCCCTAGAGATCAATCGTGAAATAGAATGGAAGAAATTAGAGATGGAACGAGACTTAAAAGAAAAGGAATTGGCGATTAGGCGTTTAGAATTAGAAAGAGAAGAGAAACGAGAGAGAGAAGAGAGAGAAAGAGAAGAAAGAAGAGAAGAACGAGAAAGAGAGAGAGAAGAACGAGAAAGAGAGAGAGAAGAACGAGAAAGAGAAGAGAAACAGCGAGAGAGAGAAGAAAAAGAAAGACAGAGACAACATGAACTAGAAGTATTAAGATTAGGCGCTGGACAGAGACAAACTGGAGTAAGCGGTTTCGATCCGGTAAGGAATATCAAAATGGTCCCCAAATTCAACGAGAGAGAAGTTTCGAAGTTCTTCGCAGCCTTCGAGAAAGTCGCTGCCTCTTTGGAGTGGCCAAGGGAGAACTGGGCCATCATGATACAGTCAGTCCTGACTGGGAAGGCCCAAATCGCCTACTCTACGTTATCCCTTGACGACTCCGGCGATTACGATATGGTGAAGAAAGTGGTGCTCATGGCGTACCAATTGGTACCTGAGGCTTACAGGCAGAAGTTTAGAAACCTGAAGAAGACCTCAGAGCACACTTTTACCGAATTCGCCACGATCAAGGAGCGACTTTTCCAGGAATGGTGTGCCTCTCGGAAGGTGGAGACCAAGGAAGACCTCGAGCAGCTGATTCTGCTGGAGGACTTCAAGGATTGTTTGACTGGAGACTTGAAGACGTACCTAGAGGAACAGCAGGTAGAGACCTTGAGTGCAGCAGCCACAATGGCTGAGGAATACATCCTGACTCATAGGCCATCTGCTAGGTACGTCCCGAAGACCTATTCAAGATATCCAGCCAAACATAAACCGGAAGATAGAACTGCCCCTCGTAGTGCCGCCAAGTCAACCTCGGATAGTCCTCGGAGGTTTAGTCCGAAGAGGGATGTATTGTGTTGGACCTGCGGTAAGAGAGGACATATTGCTGCGAAGTGTCGTAGCAGTTCAGGTAATAATCCCCGTAGGGAAGTCATGCTGATGAACAGTATAGTGCCACCGACATCCACCCTAGAGAAGAGGAAAGGATTGTTCGCCCCATATACCTCCCAAGGATATGTAGCCAGTGGCCTTGCAAGTACGCCTGTGGTAATACTTAGAGACAGTGGAGCGGCCCAGTCTCTAATTCTGGAAACATCATTACCCGAAGGTATATCGGCGGATGAGATGCAGAAGGTAATCCTGGGTGGATTCCCTTCCACCTTGTATGTTGCCCCATTGGTACAAGTACATCTAGACTCTCAGCACTTCAAAGGTGAGTGTCGGTTGGCCGTGGTGGATAGTCTTCCCATAGAGGGAATTGACGTAATATTAGCCAATGACTTAGCCCTAGGATTGTTACCCAACTGTCCCCTGGTAGTGGATATTCCAGGACGTGAAGAGACCAGTCCCATCGCAGCAGTGCAAACCAGGTCTCAGGCGCACCTCCATGCACCACTAGATCTAAACACTTTGTTTGACTCTCCTCCTATCCCGCAGGTTACAAGTAGCCATACACCAGTCCCACCAGTCCAGATGCCGGTTCCCGAACGCTGGACTCGAGCCCAGCTGATAGAGGAACAGAAGAAGGACCCTCAGGTACGGAAGTTGGCCGACACCGTAGACTCTCCTACGAAAGGAGGGGATCTATATGTGTGGTCAAGTGGTGTACTGTGTCGCCGGCATCCTCCGAGATACCCCCAGTCAAGGGCGGTAGGTGATCAGATAGTCGTCCCAGCCGTGTTCAGATCTAAGCTGTTAGAAACAGCCCATGCTAATAGATTTGCTGGACATGGTGGGATCTCTAAGACTTTCCACCGCCTAGCCAAAGGTTTCTACTGGCCGCATATGAAGGAGGACGTACGTCATTTCTGCAAGACCTGCCATGCCTGCCAAGTGGCCGGAAAAGCAAACCAGCCTGTCCCCAAAGCCCCTTTATACCCCATTCCATCAATAGGTGAGCCCTTCGAACACCTCATCTTGGATATAGTAGGCCCTCTTCCACCTGCTACCTCAGGGGTGAAGTATTTGCTAACAATACTAGATCGGGTTAGTAGGTACCCAGAAGCGATCCCCCTTAAAACCATCACAGCTAAGGTGTTGGTGAAACAACTGCTCTGGTTCATCTCGCGATACGGTCTTCCCAAGACCATTCAGACGGACCAGGGGTCTAATTTCATGTCCCATTTGTTTCGCCGACAGATCGCCGACCTGGGAATTCGACAGGTTACCTCTAGTGCCTACCATCCCGAGTCTCAAGGAGCTTTGGAACGTTTTCACCAGACGTTGAAGGGCATGCTTCGGAAGTTTTGCTACGACAGGCAGAGTAAGTGGGTTGAAGAACTGCCCTACCTCCTATTTGCGGTAAGATCAGTGCCCAATGAATCCCTAGGAATCTCCCCATTCGAGATGATCTTTGGTCACTCAGTAAGAGGTCCCTTAGAGGTGGCACGAGACCATTGGCTGGACGCAGAAACCAACGAGGATATTGTGGACTGGTTGTCTACCACTAAAGGACGGCTGTTCTCAGCCTGGGAGATGGCTACTAGGACCTTAGAAAGTACACAAAGAACGATCAAGAGCAGGTATGATAGGAGGACCAAGCAAAGGGAGTTCCAAGTAGGAGATCTGGTTTTGGTGTGTACTCCTACAATAACTGGGAGTTTGAGCGCCAGATTCGTAGGTCCCTACCCGGTTGTAAAGAAGGTTACTAACCTCAATTACCTTCTGAGTACTCCAGACCGTCGTAAGAAAGAGACTCTGGTTCATGTTAATATGATCAAGAAGTACGAGGGTCGGGATACACTCCCCGTAACCTTAGTGACCACTAATGACGACATTGAGGAGGAAGAGGAAGTGTTGACTAACTCAGACATTCTGTTAAACTTGCAGGCAAAGTTGACACACGTGGCCGAAGGACATCAATCATCATTGCTGCAGATGATCCGGCAATACAAGCCTATCTTCGACGATGTTCCAGGATTAACATCTGTCTTGAGGCATGATGTCGAGCTGGAGGAAGGCGTCCGACCTATAAAGCAACACCCGTACCGTCTCAACCCACTGAAGAAACGGGTAGTGAAAGAGGAGGTAGATTACATGCTGAAACACCATCTGATAGCCCCGAGCTCGAGCCCATGGTCATCCCCGATACTACTAGTGCCCAAACCTGGTAAGAAATACCGTCTTTGTATTGATTATCGCCAGGTGAATAAGGTCACAGTAGCAGATACCTACCCTCTCCCCAGAATAGAGGAATGTCTGGATGCCATAGGTAAAGCCCGTTACCTGACGAAGTTTGACCTGTTCAAAGGCTATTGGCAAGTTCCCCTCACGGAAAAGGCCAAACCCATATCAGCATTTGTGACACCCGACGGGCTGTTTGAATGTCAGGTGATGCCATTCGGGATGAAAAATGCGGCCTCCACTTTCCAGAGACTGATGGGTACTGTGTTGCGTGACGTAGAAAACACCTTAGTCTACATCGATGATGTATTAATATATGATGTAGATTGGCAGGATCATCTGCGTCACATAGAGGATTTCTTCAAGGCCATGCTCCAGTCAGGATTAGTGGTCAACCTGCATAAATCAGAGTTTGCCCGGACCTCTGTCATCTTCTTGGGTCATAAGGTTGGAGGAGGATGGATTGCGCCGAAGGCCAGCAAGATAGAGGCAATAATCCAGTATCCTACGCCAGCTACCAGGAAGGACATCTTGCGTTTCCTTGGTATGGCTGGTTTTTATCGTAAGTTTGTCCCTAATTTTTCCTCCATCGCCGCCCCCCTGACCAATCTGTTGAAGAAGGGGGTGAAATTAATATGGGATGAGAATTGCCAGAAGGCATTTGAGAGTCTCAAAGCAATTCTAATCTCTTCTCCGATCCTCAGGTCCCCGAGCTTTGAGGATAGATTTATCCTGACGGTCGACGCTTCTGATTATGGCTTGGGGTCCGTTTTATCCCAGACGGACGAGAAGGGGGTGGAACACCCGGTGGCCTATCATTCTAAGAAGTTCACCCCCAGCCAGCTTAATTACTCGGTCATAGAAAAGGAAACGTTGGCCTTAATTAATTCCGTCCAGCACTTCGAGGTATATTTAACAAGCAATGGCCATCCTATATTAGTACGGACCGACCATAACCCTCTGAAGTTCCTGGCTCAGTTTAAGCAAAAGAACCTCAGGCTCACCAGATGGAGTCTACATTTGCAGCAATATCCCCTCCAGATTGAACACATAAAAGGGGTGGACAACGTGGTAGCTGACGCATTATCTCGTATCTAGATCCACGTGCTAATTTGGTTTGTCTTCTCTTTTTATAGGAACCCAAACCAAATTCTTTTGGTGGGGAGGTGTTACGGACCCTGATCCAGCGTCCAATCTCGAAACAGTGACGGCCGCGCCATCTGTGGGTCAGCTCCCGAAACCCCCTCCAAACCGACGACGTGTACTAGCTACGAGGGCCAGTTTCCAGCCCCGTTCAGCTCTCAACACCGCCGCCGCTGACCTCTGGTGAGGTGGTGCTCAGACTACAACGCCATCTATGGAGTGGATATGTCGGGCGTTTGTGTCTGAGCCTGTAAGTGTGGTGTTTTAGTGTCCCTGTTATTGATAACGTGTCTGCTTACAGAGCCGACCTGGGACCACTGTGTTGAAGGTGGAGTCAGTCTACCCGAGGCAGCCAGTCTCCATACTGTGAAGTTTGCTGCAGCTGTCGTGACGTCGCCCCCCCCGGAAGAACACTGTGGTGTGTTAAGCCTGCCAGTGGAGTGGCAGTGGAAGGATTTACCCGGGACCGACGGTTGGAGACGATAATCCACTGGGGTATTGAGGACAGGAGGGTGATTTGTGATATCACACGAGACTCCTGTCTAGGGCGTACCCCCTTTATCGTTCGTGGAGTGGCCGTACCAGCCTTGGTGGCTCAGTACCTGCCAGCAGACCTGCTGGACGTGTGGTTGACGGCCTCCACGACGGTGCCCCCAGTGGACCTGTGTTGTGGCTGACCTGTGGCCAGGGTAGGCTCGGCGTTCTCAGAGGACACGTCTTGAGGCCACGAAGAAAGCACCGCGGACTCTGCACCTAGCTTCTTGATCAAGAGTCTTCAGCAGAAGACTAGTTTGTGCACGATCCCCATGTAAAGTGTTAATACCCCTCCCCCTTGTGTACTCTTTTATTTTATATATTTAAATGGTGATGGTGTTAATTATAATATTAAGTTCTTAACTATCTTTCCATACTCCCTTTAAGTTACTTGCGTCACGGATCTCATCCCTTGATAGCCACTACTGGCTTGGGAACGGATATATATATCTTCCTCTAACTACATCAGAGTAAGAACCCCGTTGCGTCCCGAGAGGGCCGTAACACTAACGTCCCTGTGGCTCATTTGGGTACTCAGTCTCCACCTGTGGTCGCTTGTGTGAGTGGTGAAATTCATGAAGCCTTTCTTCATAACTAATAGTTCAAGAACTAGTCTGTTGGCACCCCTTTAAACCTTCTTCGACTTATTCTTGTGGTTGACTAGATATGGATTCCACGCTGGAGCCGCATACTCCAGGATTGGTCTGACATACGTAGTATACAAGATTCTAAATGATTTCTTATACAAATTCCTAACGGCAGTTAAAATTTATAAAGGAAGTTCTGAGTGTTTGTGTGTTTTTGTTTGTTTTCCAATAGTCAAACGTAAAATTTTAAGTGGTTTTGCCTAACTAGAAAAGTTTGAACCCACGAAATACGCTCAAGGTATCGAGCTTGGTGTTCACTGGTCAATATTAATCCACTTTACACTAACACAACGACAGTTTGAGGCTGTCGCCGGTGGGCGACAGCCTCAAAACTTGGGTACATTAGGTGAGGTAACAAGCCTCATCTAACAGGTTGTACGTCAAAAATTTGAGGCATTAGGCGAGCACACAAGTTGTACTGCGTCAAAACTTAGGTGCATGAGGTGAGGAAAGAGAGTGTGGAGCACGCACGCACGCACGCACGCACACACGCACACGCACACACGCACACACACACACACACACACACAACCTACAAAATCCTCAGAGGAATCGACCGGGTAAACAAGGATAAACTATTCAACACTGGTGGTACGCGAACAAGGGGACACAGGTGGAAACTGAGTACCCACATGAGCCACAGAGACATTAGAAGGAACTTTTTCAGTGTCAGAGTAGTTAACGGATGGAATGCATTAGGCAGTGATGAGGTGGAGGCTGACTCCATACACAGTTTCAAGTGTAGATATGATAGAGCCCAGTAGGCTCAGGAATCTGTACAAAAGTTGATTGACAGTTGAGAGGCGGGACCAAAGAGCCAAAGTTCAACCCCCGCAAGCACAAATAGGCGAGTACAAATAGGTGAGTACACACACTGTGAGACCCAGTTGTATCATGTATGTTTTTTTTATCTTTATTTAAGAAAATACAATATAAATCATGTATGTTAAAACATGTGGGACGAGGAACTGTGGCGTCTCACTCTTATGAAGCCTCATCTTGGTAATTTCAGTTAAGCCTATGTGTTCTAAACTTTTTCTCACACATTTTGTTTAAACAGTTTGGGAAAGAATCTGATGGAAAAAATGCCTCATCTTTCATTATAATTTTATTTTATTTTATTCCTTAAATTTTAAATTAGTTGTATTAGCAAATTACAGCTTGATAACTGTATGGATCATGACGACCACTAAGTAAAAATTTAAAAAAAAAATATTTACAGTGAATTGCTACCAGGTTGGAAAAATATAAATAAAACAAAACTCCATGTATAAAAAAACTTAGGCAGCGTGAGGCCAGCCATCCCTCCAGAGCCCTCCACCATCACCCCCTCCCCCAAATAAAGCCACTAGCATCGCCCTTTCCCAAAATAAAGCCACTAGCATCGCCCTTTCCCAAAATAAAGCCACTAGCATCGCCCCTTCCCCAAATAAAGCCACTAGCATCACCCCTCCTCCAAATAAAGTTACCGGCATCGCCCTTTCCCCAGAGAAATCCACTAACATCGCCTTAGGCTATGGTAGTGAGTTTCTACCATCCCACAACACTGGCACTCTGCAACACACACCATCAACACCTGCAACAAGGCCATAAGCCTTGTGGATAGGTCACAAACCTTTACCAACCCCAATTATCCTTTGAATCAAAATTAATATTACAATTTTCCGCAACCTATCAGTCCCCTCTCCCTTAGCAAGCCCCTTGTAAAAACAAAATTAACTTTTCCATGCGTATAATTAACCTTTCCACATATAATAATTTGCTATCCACATGTAAATGTAGTTTAGTGAGGGAAAGAAATGGTTATGCGTGATTCCTATGTCCCTCGAAACAATAATTATCATTATAATTATTATTATTATTATTATTTTAAGCCGTCATATTTTAATTCGTAAATTAAACGTGTATATCTCATGTAGTATATTGTAACCTGATGAAATATGTGTTTGTACACCTACAATTTAGACCTATTGTCTCATGTCTCATCTTTTGTCTTGTGTGGAGGTGGATATAAACAGCATCCTCACTGAATTTATCAGATTTAGCAAAATTGTATATTCATTTTGTCAATAATAATGTGAATAATAAATAGCATAGATTATACTGTATATAATTATAATGAACACAGGTTGTGCTGTTATTACGACTCTTTCTTATGTAAATAATGTACTGAAATTTTGGGTAAACTCAATTACAAACGTACAACCATTTACGAATATAATTGTTGATTTTGTTTTATAATTTTCACAGCGTATTTACAGTACGGTCTTACGCCATGTATAGAAGATAACTGGACCCTAACTTTCATACTATAATTGCTGGGTCTCTATAATCTGATCATTCGCAGGCTTTATGTAAAATATAATTGCTTTTGGGAAATCATTGTTCTCTAATTGGTGAATTGCTTAAATTTTACCCATCTAAATTGACCGATAGTGAAACCTGTACATCACGGTACCTTTGGCATACAGAGCTGTCATATATATATATATATATATATATATATAATGCAGCATGACAATACACCGACCCTGTTGCCAGTTGTATAACTGCATGTGTTGCAGGTGTGAAGCCTCGTCAAGGCTGTGGAGTCGTAGCCTAATAATTTGGAGTTAGAAATACCACTTTATCTATGCAACATCAAAAGATTTCCAGTTGTATTTCTTAAATTTGTTTACGTATTATCAATTACCTTTTTTATACAACTAAAATAAGTACAAGAAAAGAAACTTGTGACTATTGAGTTAGGCTACTCGTCGACATGTGTAAGTTAATCGTTAATCATGCATTTAATCATTAAAACTGTTTTTCAAACAACAGCCGACCTGCCAGTCGCTTTACAACCAGGTCCTCATTTACTGTTGGGTCAACAGGCGAGTGGACTATTAAGGACTAGTGCCCAGTCGACCCTTCCTTCCCAAGGCTCGAACCCACACGAATTTGTAACAGATATTCCATGCTTTTTTTTTAGCCATATATTGCTAAATCACTACTGGATTAGAACATTTATATTCCTGTGCGTAACTTCGTTAGCCTTTATTGGCTACACCTTCTGATCCCTACCGTGTCCACGAATACATTCCATGAATCTTATTTTTATCTCCGGTTAATATTACTTTAGCAAATGAAATCTTTACTCCAAGGCAAACTATTTTTTTACTTTTAAATCAGTATCACTGTATTTTGGAAATAAACATGAACACCTGTGAGAAGGCTAATGACAATGTAACACGTCTGGCACAAAATATTTTTGTTATTTTGGATATATTAGCTCCAGTTGCCTATGACTTAATATGTGTGTGTGTGTGTGTGTGTGTGTGTGTGTGTGTGTGTGTGTGTGTGTGTGTGTGTGTGTGTGTGTGTGTGTGTGTGTGTGTGTGTGTGTGTGTGTACCCGCCCTTAAAAAAACTCAGACTCCTGTAGCCTATCCCACATCAGCTTCTTCAAAAGTATTCAATCTATCGTTCCAAACTCAAGTTCCATTAAACCTTTCTCTTACAACTCTTATTTCCTGAGCGGTATATCGCGTCACTGCGCGGGGAAACACGGCACGAATTACCACCACAGGTGATAAGACGTCCTCCTTCAGGTAGAAGCAAGAAAAAAACTTCTTCAGGAGTGAGATTCAGGTTTCTACGTCCTTGTGTGTGTGTGTGTTTGTTGACTCAACTCACTCCAATTCTGGAGTGACTTGGATCATAACTGTGATGAGCTTAAATTTGGCTTGGCGTGACCTTTAAGTGGCTCAGCCAAGCCAAGTGTGTGTGTGTGTGTGTGTGTGTGTGTGTGTGTGTGTGTGTGTGTGTACTCACCTAGTTGTACTCACCTAGTTGTGTTTGCGGGGGTTGAGCTCTGGCTCTTTGGTCCCGCCTCTCAACCGTCAATCAACAGGTGTACAGATTCCTGAGCCTATCGGGCTCTGTCATATCTACACTTGAAGCTGTGTATGGAGTGAGCCTCCACCACATCACCCCCTAATGCATTCCATTTGTCAACCACTCTGACACTAAAAAAGTTCTTTCTAATATCTGTGTGTGTGTGTGTGTGTGTGTGTGTGTGTGTGTGTGTGTGTGTGTGTGTGTGTGTGTGTGTGTGTGTGTGTGATATGTTTTCAGTTACCTATGTGCTTAAAACAGTTTCAGTTACGCTTATGTGCTCTGACATGATTTTATTTACATTCATGTTTTTGACGTGATTGTATTTTACGTTTATGCGCTTTTGACACGGGTATTAATTCAGTTATTGTCCTTTTGACATGATTTCAGCTACGTATGTGTACCTCTGACATGGTTTCAGTTGTGTGTTTGCTTTTGAAATAGTTGCATTCACATGTTTCCTATAGACTGGTTTTACGTAACAATTTTTTGCTTCAGACTTGTCTTAAATCACATGTTTGCTTCACACATGTCACATGTAGGGTTGCTTGACCATGTGGGTTAATGTTGCCTAAAGCCATTTTCAAACATCAGTCATGTCCTTCAAGCCAAGATCTAACACCTGCCATATACCTGAAGTCAGGATCTAACACCTGCCAAAGTAATGAAGCAAGGAATTAACACCTGCCAAATGCTTGAAGTCGTGATGTAACACCTGTCATGAGCTTGAAGCAGGGATCTAAAACCTGATCATGTAGCTGAAACCAGGATCTAACACCTGTCATGTTTGCGCCACGATCTAACACCTGTCTTGTGCTTAGTAAGGCCAAAATCTAACACCTGCCATGACCATGAAAGCAGGATCAAACACTTATGTCCTTGCAGACAGGATTTAACACCTGCCGTGTGCTTGAAGTCAGAATCTAACACCTGTCACGTGCTTGAAGCCAAAATCTAACACCTATCACGTGCCTGAAACCAAAATCTAACAGCTATCACGTGCCTGAAACCAAAATCTAACACCTGTCACGTGCTTGAAGCCAGGATCTAACACCTGTCACGTGCTTGAAGTCAGGATCTAACACCTGTCACGTGCTTGAAGCCAGGATCTAACACCTGTCATGTGCTTGAAGCCAGGATCTAACACGTCATGTGCTTCAAGCCAGGATCTAACAACTGTCATGTGTTTGAAGCCTGGATCTAACACCCGTCATGTGCTTGAAGCCAGGATCTAACACCTGCCATGTGCTTGAAGCCAGGATCTAACACCTGTCATGTGCTTGAAGCCAGGATCTAACACGTCATGTGCTTGAAGCCAGGATCTAACACCTGCCATGTGCTCGAAGCCAAGTTCTAACACCTGCCATATACTTGAAGCCAGAATCTAACACCTGTCACGTGCTTGAAGCCAGGATCTAACACCTGCCGTATGCTTGAAGCCAGGATCTAACACCTGCCATGTGCTCGAAGCCAAGTTCTAACACCTGCCATATACTTGAAGCCAGAATCTAACACCTGTCACGTGCTTGAAGCCAGGATCTAACACCTGCCGTATGCTTGAAGCCAGGATCTAACACCTGTCACGTGCTTGAAGCCAGGATCTAACACCTGTCACGTGCTTGAAGCCAGGATCTAACACCTGTCATGTGCTTGAAGCCAGTATGTCATGATCTCACATAATAAATCGACCCTTTTCTAATATGGAGTATTTTAAGAAAATAATATATATTAAATATGTAGTTATTTCTGGAAATATGCTTAATTCTTAACAATAAATTACTGAGCCAAAATATAATATAAATAAACCATACCTTTTTTTAGCGAGAAGTTGCTGGCGGAGAAGCACTGATATGTATTTACCGAATTAGAGCTAAGTGTATGGTTTTTTTCTGTTACTATTATTGATGTTCAATGGTATAAGGGGGGATTGTAACACAGCGCGAGGGAGCAGCGTACTGCTACTAAGTAACCAGAAGCAACACTAAACAGATGACTGCTTTCCAGGGCCAATGTTGTGGTCCCGAGTGAGAGAGTGTCGTACTGCACGGATTTGGGGAGTAGAATAGGTGATATGTTTGTTTTTTGCTTTTATCATTTCATGCATTTAATGTAGGATGTTTTCATGTATGTGCAATGTTTAGTTATATTTTTTTGTTTTCTAAGGCACAGCCTGAGAGAAAATCAGGTAAGCAATGGGAATGGGTTTACGTGCGCCCGCCAGTCGTATTTTCCAGCTGAGCGAGACCTCGCTTCCCATTTCATTGAATCACGATTCCAGTGATTTGTAGTTTTACGCGCAGAAAATAAAGATTATTTAATGTAAATCTATTCCAATTGTATAATAGAATTACGCAATGTATATTAATTTACAGCTATCCAAGAAGTGCAATATTTCAACTACAATTTACGAGTCACTGTTGAAACTTGCAACTAAGAGAAGAAATGTAGATATTTACATACTACAGAGTCTATCACAGACTAAGAAAGTAATTAGAAACAGAGCAATGCAAAAGACGTACAGTGACCACAACACGGCAGTTGCAACATCAGGATCTGCGGGTTGGTACAAGAATTCAACCAACTATGAACCACTTAGTTTGATGAAAGGGAGCAGTAGAGCAACAGAAGTACACTTATATCGCATCAGGCTTGGGTACCCATGTGCATGGGAAATAGGCTTACAGGTTCCGGAAGATGAGAGGAAATGTCAGCACTGCTCGGTATGAAATTATATTTTTTTTAATTGAATTAAGTATTATAAAACTCAAACACTGTAAAAAATTTAATTTATTGGTCGTAAATAAAAACAAAAAATGATAATACGAAAACATTTATGTAGTCAAACTAATGTTCATTTGCAGCAAAGTAGCCTACGTCCTCGACTCCCAATCGAGTGACCCGTGCTCAATCCTCAGGCAGGACAGAAACGATTGAGCATGTTTTCTTTCACCTGATGTCTCTGTCCATCTAGCAGCAAATAAATATCTGTGAACTAGGCAACTGATGGCCTTAGGGGGGGACCTCGATAAGGGCAAACGCAGGCTTCCTGTCCCCAACATCTTTAATTACATCAAGACCGTTCGCATCAGGTGGTCAATAATTAGTAGATTGACAATAGAGAGAAAACCACGCGTAGGTATTCAAGATATTTAGATAAAACGGAAGCTTGGAATGTTAATATACAGAGTTTATCACACTCCAGTCTGCTTTCCTCCTCACATCCCACGACGCATACTTAGGACGCTGCTCCAAGCATGTACTTAAGAGGTACCCTCCCTGAGCCCTGATGGGCGCATGTATAAACAAGTAGATGGAGTCTTCACGCCCCTATTTTATCATATTTACCATTTTTTACATGGGCACTATTAGGGGAGAAAGTTCTTGTTGACATGGAGCTTGAGGCTGACGTCTACTGGAGGTATGTTGATCATATCTTCCTTCAAGTACCTGACATGGAAGGTTTGTCGCAGTGTACGGCAGCCCAGGAGCTGAGTTCCGTGCTAACCTTCACTCACGGGACGGAGAGTGGAGGGACGCTGCCTTTCCTAGATATAACAGTCTCGGAAAGGAATAGTGGCTTCCATACACTTGTCTATCCTAAGGAAATTAACATAGGAATGTTCCTTAATGTTAGAAATGAGTGCCTGACAGGCGCGAGCAAAGTGCTGTCGACCCCTATGTGAACCATGCTCTAGAAGCGGAGTGTTGTCGAAAACAATGTCAACTGTGCCACCGAGATCACTAAAGGCAAGGTAAAAGAGCCATGATGTCTCTGATGGGGTCAACACTACACGACCTCACTCGCCTATACAACCCTTCCACAAAACTTCTTTTTCCATGGTGAGCCACCACCATACGTGTTATAGTGATGGACCACCACCATACAACACCCAACACTACAGTATCCTCCCTACCTATTAAACTCTTCCATATGAACTTTCTTTCATCGCTTCATAAAGAATCCTGAAAGACTTTATCGAGGGAAACGTGAACCCGGCCGATATTAACCGCAGTTTACATCAAGAATAAAAAGATCTAAAGACCAATGACTTACCCGTACTCAACTCTCCCGACACCAACCATAACATCTTGAAAGAGACCAATGTCATCTATGTCTTTACCTGCCCACTTGGGGGACTATCATTCCCAATGTTCTCAATATATAGGCAAGACAACAACGTCTCAAGCCGCCCAACAATACACAAACAACAAGGCTCTATCGAAGATTACATGGTTTCTGCACACAACCTGACCATTACCAGAGATATCCTCAACACCAACACGGAAATAATCGATAGACACAACAAAAGAAGATTAGTCATAACCGAAGCACTGCACATAAAACAGTGAGCCGGTTATCACCGGCCAGTTTACTCTTAGCCTTCCTGTAGTGTCTACATCAGCAGAGAACTTCCTTCCCCTTACACCACACGTTCTGCCCCGGGTGACATTGACCGCCTGACCCCACACTTCACCCCGTGCTGCCTGGTGTGTGTAATGTACTCCCACCCGCTATGTATTCACTGCCTCCGTGGGTGCTGAAGTAACAACAAACGCGACCTTCAGCGGCACACGACTGAACAAATTGTAATTTGAACCTTGGTGAGTTAAATATTCAACTGCCTTCCCTACAGTAGAACATAAGATATACACAGAATATTCGTACTAGAATTAGTGAGCTAACTCCTATTGTTATATTCAATAACATATGTCTACGAGAAACGCTGCATGGTCTCTACACACAACCACATCACCACCAGAGATAGCCTAACAAATAACACCGAAATAATCGCCATGTAATATAACGAAAATAGAACATCGGCAAGGGACTGTACGTCAAACCCACCCAGGAAGGATACACGATCCTTCCTTCATTGATTGTTGCAATCAGTGGGATGCTCTTGCAGCCCCAGCACCAGACCAGACGCAACAAAAATACTCACAGTCCAGCTGCGACAGCCAAGTGATGGAGGGAAAAAGCTGAGCCCCCAAGCTCCAGGCTGCACTGCCACAAGGGGAGAAAGCTAACCTTAGAGCTGTGGATGCCCCCCCATGCATGGGACTTTCTTTTAGCAGTACCTAAAGTAGCTTATTGTATTTAAACAACATAGTTTTCTATAACTTACAAAAAAAAATACTTTTATATTTGGAATCTGTATTTACTTTTCGTTAGCACGAAAGGAAAATATAAAATATTTAAGTACACAAAATCCCTGCGGGTAATTAAATTTTAATCTAGGAAATATTGAACAACAGTTAATAATGTGTTCAATAAAGTTCATGTTATAGACACCGTAGCAATAATATTAATACTAATAATTACATCAACACTTAATGCCACATCTGTAGGCTAACTGGTCCCTTCTGACAAGTTTAATCTCTCGAAAGACGAGTGAAAACAAACTTTACTTAAAGTTGCCGAAATGTTAAAGTACTCGGTGGACACGAAGTCCAAGAGCAACATTGATGCCGTTGATGTGACGTCGAATCAACGTTGCTACTCTTGGAGAGTGTGTCGCTGGGTACTTCAAAAAATCAAATCAAATGTTTATTCAGGTAAAAGTACATAAATAGAGGATTACTTACAAACATAATGTTGGATTGCAGCGATGAGCCACAATAACGTGACTAAAGTAAGTTGAAAGTCGTCGTCCCTTCACCTTCTAGTGTGTGGTCTGGTCAACATAATGTTGGATTTATAGATAGAGCTGATACATACACTACCTAAAGCCACTAGTACGCATAGCGTTTCGATTACTCAGTACTGGAAAGTCAATACACTTCTGTAAGCAGAATAACACCTGAAGTTCATGAGGCTTTGAACACAACACCAACCCAAACCATGATGTCAAACTTGTGTACTTGGGTGAGGGGAGGAGGAGGGGGGAAGGTTGGGGGGATAGTTGGAAGGCTGGTTAGAGGGTAGGGGTAGAGAGCATATTGGGGGGTAGAGGGCATATTGGGGGGTAGAGTGCATATTGGGGGATAGGGGGCAAGTTGAAGGGTAGGGGGTGTTACGTACCCTTATAAGATACGTAAGTGAATATATTAATATGTACATTTATAATTGTATGTAAATTACAAGCATGTATATTGTTATACTTATATGTTCTATGCAAATGCACATTCATGTTACAGTGTTGGCGTTAGGCCCAGCGTATCGTGGGAATGATTGTTTATTTCTTTGTGTGATCAGTTTTCCCACGGGAACTAATGATTTATATGTGATCATCAGTGGGTAACAGAGTGAAATAATAATTGAGTGAACTGTATCTGGCAAATTGTCGTGGGATCGTCCGTTGCTGGGGTGTGCATGCCATTATGCTATTCTGTATGCATATTTTAATTACTATGTAAAGAAACACGTGCTTTTGTTGTCTATATCAATGTGTACTAATTATTCATTAAGTTAGTTTAAGACTACTCTTGTCACAATGTAGTGCTCCATTGTTGAAATAATAAATATTGTAACTTTGGCAATTTATTCGCGGGGCAAGGCAATGTGTTTTTTGACTCTCATATTGGAGTTCAGTAGCTGAGCAGAAACCGGGGAGATAACACTTGTTGGAGTTAAGTCATTCTTTTATTCTAGCCATATAATTATTCTTAGTATTGATTTAATGTCTGGAAGTTACAGTGATATTTTTAATGTGATATATTGTGACCATATAATCATCTGTTTGCCTTTGAGATTTATTTAATATAAATTATATACATATGCTTAGTCTTTATTCTTCAGTCCTATGAAGATTCTATTGTTGTGCTCATTACCTAGTAAGGGGTTATACTGGTGATTCGCTATTGAGAACAGCAGTTGTGTCGTATCCCTAGACTTATTAAAGTTTGGCTGCTGTAGGATCACGAGCCGTAACGTACGATAGGTAACAAAGAGTTATGGGGGCCTGTGCCGGGAAATATTGTCCCATTTTTAACTTAACTATGCTAATCTAACCTTGCCTTCCTAGGTACCAGTGTGTCAAGTGTCTCTGTGTGTTTCTTAAGAACTATTCCATGTGCCAAGCAAGCCTTCCTGTGTGTCAAGTAACAACGTTTCACGATTTTGAGGTAAGTCATCCTATATATTTTGTTTGTGCAGTGAGGCCAAGCGAATTTTCAGTGTGGTGACAATTTTACAGTGAAGTGTAGTGCAGTGCCATTGTGTTAATTAATTTTGTGAATCAAGTGCCAAGTGTTAGTAACGATGGAGGAGAAAGTTGCAGCGTTGGTGGCTCACCCAGACTTTGAAGGGATTCAGAACCTTAAAAAGACTGAGTTAATACAAATGGCAAATCATTTGGATTTGACCGCCAGCAATAGAATGGTTAAAGCCCAAATATTGAAAGTCATTGTGACGCATTTTGTTGAGAATGGGGATTTAGATGAAGAAATTCTAGAAGAGTTAAGAGAGGAGTCGAGTGATCAGATGACGTTAAAGCGTCTTGAGTTAGAAGCGCAAATAGCCCATGCTAAGCTTGAAGCTCAAAAGGAACAGCAAATATTAGAGGCTGAAGCTCGTCAAAGAGAGATTGAAGCTCAACAGCAACAGCAAATATTAGAGGCTGAAGCTCAGCAAAGGGAGCTGGAGACTAGGCGTTTAGAAATTGCGGTACAGTTGCAAATAGAAGCCACAAAGAAGCAACAATTAGAGATTCAACAACAAATGGCTGACACTAACTTCAGGCTTGAATCACAGCGTATGGCAGCTGGGCATGGAAATACTAGTAATGTTTCAACAAATAGTGATAATAATCCCATCAGGATGAATAAGTATATAGAGTTGCCCAAGTTCAATGAGGAAGATCCTGAGGTTTTCTTTGCACATTTTAATAAAATTGCCATCAGTATGAACTGGCCAAGGGATCAGTGGGTAGCCATTATGCAGTCTCAATTCAAGGGGCGTAGTCAGGAGGTTTTCACATCCCTCCCTGACGCTCATAGTTTTGATTATGACTTTGTAAAGAAAAGCATCCTCAATGCCTACCAACTAAATCCAGAGGCACACAGGCAAAAGTTCAGGAACCTAAGGAGAATCAAGGATCAGACAATAGCCGATTTTACTCGTCAGAAGACGAATTTTTGCAACAGATGGTTAAAGTCACTTGCAGTCACTGATTTTGATGCTCTAAAGAATCTTCTCATAATGGAAGAAGTATTGTCCTGTCTTCCAGACCAGTTGTCTACTTTTATGGCAGAACAAAAGAATGTAACCGATATTGATGAGCTGTCAAAGCTCGCGGATGAGCATGAGTTGCTGACTAAGGCCCCGTTTATGGCCACTTCACCTAAGTCTAGTCGTAGAGTAAATTTCAATGCTCACCGTACTCCTTATCAGTATAAGTCTCCTCCTGGTGCGACAGTTACTCCCGTGAACTCTTCTCTTACTAACCCTAAGATGGTTACTCCATTGCCAGGATCATCTAAGCCTAGTAATGCTAATTCTAAACCGGCAGTTGGTTATACCAGTGTGTCCACTGTCAAACATTGTACCCATTGTAAGAGAAGGGGGCATGTGATTTCTTCATGTTTTAGTTTGCATCCTGAACTCCGACCAACTGGTCTTATTATGAGTAAAGGAGTGCAACCTATTAATTCTTCATGTATTACAGTCAGTCCCAATTGGATGGCTGAATTCAAACCCTATATGTCCACAGGTACCTTATTATGTACTAATGGTAGACATAAGACTGTTCAATTACTCCGTGATACTGGAGCTTCACAGTCTCTTATTACCCAGAAGGTACTTGATGATGTTGACACCCGAGATCTGGGTGAAGTTGTGCTTCTCCAGGGTATTGCCGGAAGTGTGCAACCAGTGTCCTTATTGCAAGTTAACCTTGATTCTAAATATACTTCAGGATGGTGTAATGTTGGTGTAAGTAAACAACTGCCCATTCCTGGGGTAGACATTATTCTAGGTAATGATTTTGGCAACCAAATGGTTGTAGGGCCAAAGTGTCCCATCATGTTAACTAAACCCCATAATGTATTAGCTCAACCGGAAGCAGATGATGATATTATTTACCCTGCTTGTGTTGTTACTAGATCAATGGGAAAAACAGGTGAGAGTAATCCTGTCTTCACTAAGGTTGCTGATCCCAAGACCAGGACCCCTTCAGTAAAGGAGTGGGAGGTGGATCTTGAGGATTCTTTTATGACTCGACTGGATGATGAGAGTGAGGCCGTAGTAGAAGCCCCGCCGAACCTAAATCACAAGGAAAGTGAAGGTGAGGAGGCTGAACTATCTGTACCTTGCCCGCTTGTCTCCAGTGCGCCAGTTGTCGAGAGTGAGGCCGAAGTAGCTATGACTCCATTTTATTCCGATCAATCGGGAAAAGAGATCAAGCTACTAGGTTCTTGCCCGCTCGCTGCTGAGTCTGAGTCATTGCCCTTAAGTGTTGTACAGACTACTGATCCTAGTTTAAGTAAGTGTATTTCTGAGGCTCCTGATAATATTGATGCATTGGAGGAAGGGACGGGTTTCTTCTTCAAGGATCGACTTCTGATGAGAAGGTGGAGACCCAAGGGAACTCCCTCTTCAGAGGATTGTGAGATTAGAACCCAACTCGTTGTCCCCAATGATTATCGTAGGCAGGTCCTGCAGGCTGCACATGATGACCCCATGGGAGGTCATCAAGGTATCACGAATATGTACCATAAGATAAGTAAATATTTTTTCTGGCCAAAGTTAAAGAAAGACGTGGTCAGATATTGTCATAACTGTATACCCTGTCAAATTGTTGGTAAACCAAATCAATCTGTACCTAGAGCACCATTGCAACCTATTGTAGTTCCTGATGAACCATTTACTCATGTTGTAATTGATTGTGTGGGTCCTTTACCTAAGACTAAATCGGGTAACATGTTTTTGTTCACTCTCATGTGTATGACTACTAGATTTCCTGAAGCTTATGCTCTACGGAATACCAAGGCTCATAATCTCATCAAGTGTCTTGAAAGATTCTTTTCGTTGTTTGGAATGCCTAGAGTTATTCAGAGTGATAATGGGGGAAATTTTGTTTCTAAAGTTTTCAGAACTTTTTGCGAATCCCGAGGGATTCGGCACAAATTGTCCAGTCCATATCATCCACAAAGCCAAGGTGGACTTGAACGTTTCCACCAGACTTTGAAACAAATGCTGAAGACAACAGGAGAAACTCATCCACGTAATTGGGATGAGAATCTCCCCTTTGTGTTGTTTGCTGCTAGAGAAGGGCTACAAGAGTCATTGGGCTGTTCACCCTTTGAACTAGTGTTTGGTCACCAAGTAAGAGGTCCTCTTAAAATGCTACAAGAAAAGTTGTTGGGAGATGTCTCTGTTCATCAGAGCGGATTGTACTTGAGCGAGGTCAAGGCTAAGTTGTGTCGGGCTCGTGAGTTGGCGAAAGAACATCTGGGAAGGACTCAACAAGCCATGAAAGTACGATATGACAAGAAGTTCAAGGCTAAGCTAAGGTCGTTTGATGTCGGAGATTTGGTGTTGGTGTTGAAACCTCGTATGGGGACTTCCATGTCCCATAAGTTCGCAGGACCCTACCAAGTGGTAGACAAGGTGGGAGACCTAACTTATAAACTAATTAACCCTAATCTTTCAGAACCCCAAATGACTGTGCACATTAACAGATTAAAAGCTTATGTTGGACCTGGTGTAGTAGCTTGTTTTAGTCGGGAAGAGTTACCACCTGAGGATAATTGTAGTGAGGGACATGATGTTAATATCCCACTTCTCAGTTCCAGTTCCAATGGCAGGGAGATGCTATGTCATTTACAGGAGGAACAACGTGATGAGTTCCAGGTTCTGCTGGACAACCATACATCTCTGTTTGGGGAGGTTCCTACCCAGACCCACCTCATCACACACGACATTCAGCTCCTGGACAGCACCCCCATTCGACAACATCCGTACCGAGTGAATCCCGAAAAGAGGAAAATTATGCAAGCAGAAGTGGAATATCTGCTCCAGCATGATTTCATTCGGCCAAGTCAAAGTACTTGGAGCTCTCCGTGTTTGTTAGTGCCAAAACCAGATGGAACCTGGAGATTGTGCGTGGATTACAGGAAACTGAACAAGAACACTACAGTGGACGTTTTTCCTTTACCCTTGTTGGAAGAATGTATAGAGTCCATAGGTCATGCCGAATATGTAAGTAAGCTTGATTTGTCAAAAGGGTATTATCAAATTCCATTAACAGAGTATGCTAGAGAGGTTACTGCTTTTGTTACACCTGATGGTGCGTATGAATTTAATGTCATGCCATTCGGTTTGAGAAATGCACCTGCTACTTTTCAAAGACTTATGAATTTCTTACTCAAGGATGTGCCAGATTGTAGGGCCTACCTTGATGACATTGTTTTGTACAGTAAGAATTGGGCAGATCATCTCTTAGGCCTTAAGAACTTGTTTACAGTGTTGGAAAACGCAAAGTTAACCATAAATATGAATAAGTGTAGTTGGGCAAAAGGTACGATAACTTATCTTGGCCACGAGGTAGGCCAAGGTAAGATTATCCCCTTACAAGATAAGATTCAAGCCATTGTGGACTACCCAGTGTTGACCAATAAGAAAGGAGTCCAACGGTTTATTGGTATGTGTGCATACTATAGGCGTTATTGTAGAAATTTTTCAACAGTAGCTGCTCCTTTGACAAACTTGTTACGCAAGCAAGTAAAGTTTCAGTGGACACAAGATTGTCAGAATGCTTTTCAGAACCTAAAGGGCATATTGTCCACCTCACCTATTCTTGCTAGTTCCCAATTTGATAAACCATTTATATTACACATTGATGCGTCAGATGTTGGGATAGGTGCTGTGCTTATTCAAGTTGGTTTAGACCAGATTGAGCATCCTGTGTATTACTATTCCAGAAAATTTAATGCAGCTCAGAGAAATTATTCCGTGGTAGAAAAGGAGGCGTTGGGTCTTATATTGTCAATCAAGAAGTTTGAGATTTACTTATCAGGAAATAAAGTGTTAGTATTTACAGACCACAACCCCCTTATCTTTATAAATATGATGAAAGTCAAGAACCAACGAATTCTGCGATGGTCATTGTTTTTGCAGGAATTTAATGTAGAAATCAAACATATTCCAGGCAGACAAAATGTTATTGCTGATGCTTTGTCAAGAAGTTTTGATGTACCATAAATGAAATGTTTCTTTTTACCTAACATTTTTACTTCTGAAAAAATGCCATTGATCTTCAATCCATTGCATTTTTTTTCTTGGAGGTGGAAGTGTTACGTACCCTTATAAGATACGTAAGTGAATATATTAATATGTACATTTATAATTGTATGTAAATTACAAGCATGTATATTGTTATACTTATATGTTCTATGCAAATGCACATTCATGTTACAGTGTTGGCGTTAGGCCCAGCGTATCGTGGGAATGATTGTTTATTTCTTTGTGTGATCAGTTTTCCCACGGGAACTAATGATTTATATGTGATCATCAGTGGGTAACAGAGTGAAATAATAATTGAGTGAACTGTATCTGGCAAATTGTCGTGGGATCGTCCGTTGCTGGGGTGTGCATGCCATTATGCTATTCTGTATGCATATTTTAATTACTATGTAAAGAAACACGTACTTTTGTTGTCTATATCAATGTGTACTAATTATTCATTAAGTTAGTTTAAGACTACTCTTGTCACAATGTAGTGCTCCATTGTTGAAATAATAAATATTGTAACTTTGGCAATTTATTCGCGGGGCAAGGCAATGTGTTTTTTGACTCTCATATTGGAGTTCAGTAGCTGAGCAGAAACCGGGGAGATAACACTTGTTGGAGTTAAGTCATTCTTTTATTCTAGCCATATAATTATTCTTAGTATTGATTTAATGTCTGGAAGTTACAGTGATATTTTTAATGTGATATATTGTGACCATATAATCATCTGTTTGCCTTTGAGATTTATTTAATATAAATTATATACATATGCTTAGTCTTTATTCTTCAGTCCTATGAAGATTCTATTGTTGTGCTCATTACCTAGTAAGGGGTTATACTGGTGATTCGCTATTGAGAACAGCAGTTGTGTCGTATCCCTAGACTTATTAAAGTTTGGCTGCTGTAGGATCACGAGCCGTAACGTACGATAGGTAACAGGGGGCAGCTTGGAGGAGTTGGGGAGGGGGCTAATTTGGAAGAAGGGGGAGGTGGGGGGGAGCAGGTTGGAGGTAATAAATTAACAAGCCAAATAAATTTTATACAAATTGATAAAAAAAATCGAAAGATGTACCTTACATTGATAAAAAAAAATCGAAAGATATACCTTAAATTGATAAAAAAAATCGAAAGATGTACCTCATATGCAATACAATCCACTCAACAGCCTCTTTTAACTTAATATATTTTTAACAGATCTTGTTGATAAAACCGGGAAACTAGATCCTTCCTCCCCAGCTGGCAGCCATTACGGTGATGTGTCAATACCAGCATTTGCAGAAACTAACACTTCTCGCCTACAAGACAACATAGATTATAATCATTATACAACTACCGAATTATGGACATAAAATATATAAAAGATGGAATTAATTTCCCTCCCCCTTACTCAAATTTGGCAAACAGATTCAGCAAAGAATGAAGAAGTTTGGCACCACCGGGAGGGATCAGTCCGGTAAACAAAACAAATCAACTTTTTGTATATATATTACCTCAATAAACATTTCAATATCAATTTCAAAATCAACTTTACAGTACACTGTGCCAGCCTTAGCCTACCCAATGACACCCAAACTGGCTACAAAACCCGAGCAATTTTTTGTAATTAATTAATAATAATAAGCAAAACTTTAACCCTTTTGTTGTGTTTTTGCTTGTTTTGTGCGTGTTTATGAAATTTATAGAGAAAATTATGGTAAGCTCGGAAAAAGCAACAAAATTATAAGTGATGTAGTCTGGACGTGAGAGGTTGATATATCTTCAGTGTCTTGATAAAAGTTCAACCAAAGTATTAAGAAACATACGGAGTTTAAAGTTACAAATTCTTCCTTGTCAAGCATGGGGCGCCCCCCCCCCACACACACACACACACACACACCAGAAAACTTGTAAAAAAAAAACTTGTGGGAGGGCGAATGATACTCATGCTGGGTAAATATTTATTCTATACAACTAAAAGTAAAAATTAGTAATATAACTCTAACCAGATAAGTAAATTATACGCCTTACAATAAGTGGCATTATAATTGAATTAACTGAACTAAATTTTAATGAATAAGCCGTAAATGATCCATAACTGTAATTATACCCCCACGCGGGGAACTAGACTAATTTACAGTATTTGATGCAACAGATAAAACAGTATACAAGCAATACAACTTTAATATAATAGAACAAGTACAAAATAAGTCACAGGCATATTAATAAAGCTTAGACGAGCCTAGTGTGATATAGAGCGGCCGCGTGCAGCATCGACCAGCTTCACCAACGCCACGAATTAATCTCTCATAATGGAATGATCGAAAGTGATCAGGATATTACGACCACACTCTAAAACAATATATTGTACACAAAGAACTTGGAAATATATTTCTACACTATTACAAAACAACTTGGCCCACCAACCTAGTTGCCAGAAATGTCCTGTTGAGTTGAGAGAAGGGTCGCAAGGTACATGTAATACATCACAACTTTACACCTGTCATTCTTCACCCAGGGAAATCGATGAAAACCACTCGATGGGTTTACACTTTAAGGGGCTCTACACGTAGGTAAACCGCTTCCCTCATCAAGAACGAGGGTTAACCTATTGAGGACACTACTTAATCTGTACAGTCAAGGGGGACATGAACGGATCAAATACTTATGGAGAGACTAGGAGAGTGTGAGAGCAACACCCATGCTGGCCAGCTACCCTAGCTCAAGCCACTCAAGTGTCAACATTTAGGCTGCATCTCCCCCTTTAACTTGCCACATGTACATAACTGACTCAGGCAAACAGATTTTCACTGGAACATAACCTTTTAAAGTTGTAGCAGCTAGTGACAAAACAATCACCTACGTGGATAAGACTAATTATACAAACAACATTCTCCTTGAGTCCATATTTAAGTGAGTAAATCACTCCCACCGCTCAGTAATCCTTGAACACGAGGGAGAGCTGGTCACGCTGCCTCCTCTCTCACTCAACTACTTTATACCTGTTTCTTGACTAAAATCTTTAGCTAATCTGCCTTTGATCATTTCCCTCAAAGTTTTTAAATGTTATATGCTCTTTCTTGAATGTCATAAATGACATTTATATTTTAATAACAATTCAGAACTCCTAGAGACTCGTATGCAAAATAAGTATCAATTACATTATAGTCTCCCTCACACTCTTGTTCTCTAAATATATCTACGTAAGCATAAACCGTGATGTGTATATCATTTCACATTATTCTCAGAGTTCTCGTAAGCAAATCACCATAATTGAGAAGTAAAACTAAAGTTTAGCATTATCATGAAAGTTAAAAATATCTGCGTCCTCCTTAATACTCTCCATACTTTTTATATAGTTACTTTAATATATATATATATATATATATATATATATATATATATATATATATATATATATATATATATATATATATAACTGAAAACTCACACCCCACAAGTGACTCGAACCCATACTCCCACAACTGGTATGTACAGGGACGCCTTAATCCGCTTGACCATCACGACCGGACATAAGGAAGTGATAGCCGAGGCTATATGAACCACTTCCCCGCCGGCACTCGGATGGTAATCTTGGGCATAGCATTTTTATCAAATCACCTCATTCTTTGGGGCACACGTGAGGAACACAAATGCAAACAAGCCTGAATGGTCCCCAGGACTATATACAACTGAAAACTCACACCCCAGAAGTGACTCGAACCCATACTCCCACAACTGGTATGTACAGGGACGCCTTAATCCGCTTGACCATCACGACCGGACATAAGGAAGTGATAGCCGAGGCTATATGAACCACTTCCCCGCCGGCACTCGGATGGTAATCTTGGGCATAGCATTTTTATCAAATCACCTCATTCTTTGGGGCACACGTGAGGAACACAAATGCAAACAAGCCTGAATGGTCCCCAGGACTATATACAACTGAAAACTCACACCCCAGAAGTGACTCGAACCCATACTCCCACAACTGGTATGTACAGGGACGCCTTAATCCGCTTGACCATCACGACCGGACATAAGGAAGTGATAGCCGAGGCTATATGAACCACTTCCCCGCCGGCACTCGGATGGTAATCTTGGGCATAGCATTTTTATCAAATCACCTCATTCTTTGGGGCACACGTGAGGAACACAAATGCAAACAAGCCTGAATGGTCCCCAGGACTATATACAACTGAAAACTCACACCCCAGAAGTGACTCGAACCCATACTCCCACAACTGGTATGTACAGGGACGCCTTAATCCGCTTGACCATCACGACCGGACATAAGGAAGTGATAGCCGAGGCTATATGAACCACTTCCCCGCCGGCACTCGGATGGTAATCTTGGGCATAGCATTTTTATCAAATCACCTCATTCTTTGGGGCACACGTGAGGAACACAAATGCAAACAAGCCTGAATGGTCCCCAGGACTATATACAACTGAAAACTCACACCCCAGAAGTGACTCGAACCCATACTCCCACAACTGGTATGTACAGGGACGCCTTAATCCGCTTGACCATCACGACCGGACATAAGGAAGTGATAGCCGAGGCTATATGAACCACTTCCCCGCCGGCACTCGGATGGTAATCTTGGGCATAGCATTTTTATCAAATCACCTCATTCTTTGGGGCACACGTGAGGAACACAAATGCAAACAAGCCTGAATGGTCCCCAGGACTATATACAACTGAAAACTCACACCCCAGAAGTGACTCGAACCCATACTCCCACAACTGGTATGTACAGGGACGCCTTAATCCGCTTGACCATCACGACCGGACATAAGGAAGTGATAGCCGAGGCTATATGAACCACTTCCCCGCCGGCACTCGGATGGTAATCTTGGGCATAGCATTTTTATCAAATCACCTCATTCTTTGGGGCACACGTGAGGAACACAAATGCAAACAAGCCTGAATGGTCCCCAGGACTATATACAACTGAAAACTCACACCCCAGAAGTGACTCGAACCCATACTCCCACAACTGGTATGTACAGGGACGCCTTAATCCGCTTGACCATCACGACCGGACATAAGGAAGTGATAGCCGAGGCTATATGAACCACTTCCCCGCCGGCACTCGGATGGTAATCTTGGGCATAGCATTTTTATCAAATCACCTCATTCTTTGGGGCACACGTGAGGAACACAAATGCAAACAAGCCTGAATGGTCCCCAGGACTATATACAACTGAAAACTCACACCCCAGAAGTGACTCGAACCCATACTCCCACAACTGGTATGTACAGGGACGCCTTAATCCGCTTGACCATCACGACCGGACATAAGGAAGTGATAGCCGAGGCTATATGAACCACTTCCCCGCCGGCACTCGGATGGTAATCTTGGGCATAGCATTTTTATCAAATCCGAGTGCCGGCGGGGAAGTGGTTCATATAGCCTCGGCTATCACTTCCTTATGTCCGGTCGTGATGGTCAAGCGGATTAAGGCGTCCCTGTACATACCAGTTGTGGGAGTATGGGTTCGAGTCACTTCTGGGGTGTGAGTTTTCAGTTGTATATAGTCCTGGGGACCATTCAGGCTTGTTTGCATTTGTGTTCCTCACGTGTGCCCCAAAGAATGAGGTGATTTGATAAAAATGCTATGCCCAAGATTACCATCCGAGTGCCGGCGGGGAAGTGGTTCATATAGCCTCGGCTATCACTTCCTTATGTCCGGTCGTGATGGTCAAGCGGATTAAGGCGTCCCTGTACATACCAGTTGTGGGAGTATGGGTTCGAGTCACTTCTGGGGTGTGAGTTTTCAGTTGTATATAGTCCTGGGGACCATTCAGGCTTGTTTGCATTTGTGTTCCTCACGTGTGCCCCAAAGAATGAGGTGATTTGATAAAAATGCTATGCCCAAGATTACCATCCGAGTGCCGGCGGGGAAGTGGTTCATATAGCCTCGGCTATCACTTCCTTATGTCCGGTCGTGATGGTCAAGCGGATTAAGGCGTCCCTGTACATACCAGTTGTGGGAGTATGGGTTCGAGTCACTTCTGGGGTGTGAGTTTTCAGTTGTATATAGTCCTGGGGACCATTCAGGCTTGTTTGCATTTGTGTTCCTCACGTGTGCCCCAAAGAATGAGGTGATTTGATAAAAATGCTATGCCCAAGATTACCATCCGAGTGCCGGCGGGGAAGTGGTTCATATAGCCTCGGCTATCACTTCCTTATGTCCGGTCGTGATGGTCAAGCGGATTAAGGCGTCCCTGTACATACCAGTTGTGGGAGTATGGGTTCGAGTCACTTCTGGGATGTGAGTTTTCAGTTGTATATAGTCCTGGGGACCATTCAGGCTTGTTTGCATTTGTGTTCCTCACGTGTGCCCCAAAGAATGAGGTGATTTGATAAAAATGCTATGCCCAAGATTACCATCCGAGTGCCGGCGGGGAAGTGGTTCATATAGCCTCGGCTATCACTTCCTTATGTCCGGTCGTGATGGTCAAGCGGATTAAGGCGTCCCTGTACATACCAGTTGTGGGAGTATGGGTTCGAGTCACTTC
This sequence comes from Procambarus clarkii, assembly GCF_040958095.1. Lineage (NCBI taxonomy): Eukaryota > Metazoa > Arthropoda > Malacostraca > Decapoda > Cambaridae > Procambarus > Procambarus clarkii. The sequence goes on along the minus strand of NC_091209.1, from coordinate 8,947,623 downwards.
TGGGGTGTGAGTTTTCAGTTGTATATAGTCCTGGGGACCATTCAGGCTTGTTTGCATTTGTGTTCCTCACGTGTGCCCCAAAGAATGAGGTGATTTGATAAAAATGCTATGCCCAAGATTACCATCCGAGTGCCGGCGGGGAAGTGGTTCATATAGCCTCGGCTATCACTTCCTTATGTCCGGTCGTGATGGTCAAGCGGATTAAGGCGTCCCTGTACATACCAGTTGTGGGAGTATGGGTTCGAGTCACTTCTGGGTGTGAGTTTTCAGTTGTATATAGTCCTGGGGACCATTCAGGCTTGTTTGCATATATATATATTAGTATATTTTGGTAGCAGTCTTTCCTGTAGACATATATTATTAAATATGACCGAAAAAGTAAGATTAATAATTCTAACACGAATTTTCTCAATCTTTCGTACATTTCTTTTCACTGTTGGAGGTAAATCAAAAATCAATTCTCCAAAATTCATTTTTATTTCTAGTCTGACGCGACACGAGCGCGTTTCGTAAAACTTATTACATTTTCAAAGACTTTAGTTTACAAATACACAACTGAATAGAACTTACGCATCTCCGATTTTATATCTATATTTGAGTGAGGTGGATGGGGTGAGGTGGCATTAATAGGGTATTAATTTCATCAACACAAGACAGAACAAGAGGTGGTATTAATAGGGTATTAATTTCATCAACACAAGACAGAACACGAAACAATGGGTATTGAATAGAAGTGTTTGTAGAAAGCCTATTGGTCCATATTTCTTGATGCTTCTATATTGGAGCGGAGTCTTGAGGTGGGTAGAATATAGTTGTGCATTAATTGGCTGTTGATTGCTGGTGTTGACTTCTTGATGTGTAGTGCCTCGCAAACGTCAAGCCGCCTGCTATCGCTGTATCTATCGATGATTTCTGTGTTGTTTACTAGGATTTCTCTGGCGATGGTTTGGTTGTGGGGAAGAGATTATATGTTCCTTAATGGAGCCCTGTTGCTTATGCATCGTTAAACGCCTAGAAAGAGATGTTGTTGTCTTGCCTATATACTGGGTTTTTTGGAGCTTACAGTCCCCAAGAGGGCATTTGAAGGCATAGACGACGTTAGTCTCTTTTAAAGCGTTCTGTTTTGTGTCTGGAGACAAAAACTCTTTAGTACAAGCTCCAAGCTTGTACTAAAGAGGCACCCTTCTTGAGCCCGGATGGGCACATGTATAAGCAAGTAGATGGGGTCGCCATGGGTTCTCCCCTAGGTGTCCTGTTTGCAAACTTCTACATGGGTACCATCGAGCAAAAAGTCTTAGTCGACATGAACTTGAAACCGGCCATATACTGCGGGTATGTTGACGACATTTTTTTTACACAGGTACCTGATGTCAGACATCTGCAGGAGCTGAAGGAGGCATTTGAGCAGAGTTCCGTGTTGCGTTTCACTTACGAGATGGAAAAGGATGGGAAGCTGCCCTTTCTAGATGTAACAGTCATGGAAAAGAGCGGAGGTTTCCACACTGCAGTCTACACTAAGGAAACGAACATAGGAATGTGCCTAAATGCCAACAGCGACTGCCCAGACAGGTACAAGAGAAGTGTTGTTAACGCATATGTCGACCGTGCTCTCAGCCACAGCTCAGAATGGAAGCAAGTCGACGAAGAACTCTGTAGGGTAAGGAAGGTCCTAGTCAACAACGGCTTCTCCAATGGTTTCGTCGAAGACATCATAAGAAGGAAAGTGAAACGCCATGCAACCTCTGAAGAGACAACTAACACAACACCTATACCCCCTATTAGACTATTTTACAGGAACTTCTTTTCCACAGCTCATAAAACGGAGGAAAGGGTCCTGAAAGATATTGTTAATAGAAACGTTATCCCTACAGACAAAAATCAGAGGATACAACTGACGATTTACTATAAAACCAGAAAAACGGCCAGCCTACTCATGAGAAACTCTCCAGACACAAAACAGAACGCTTTAAAAGACTAACGTCGTCTATGCCGTCAAATGCCCTCTTGGGGACTGTAAGCTCCAAAAACCCAGTATATAGGCAAGACAACAACATCTCTTTCTAGGCGTTTAACGATGCATAAGCAACAGGGCTCCATTAAGGAACATATAATCTCTTCCCACAACCAAACCATCGCCAGAGAAAATCCTAGTAAACAACACAGAAATCATCGATAGATACAGCGATAGCAGGCGGCTTGACGTTTGCGAGGCACTACGCATCAAGAAGTCAACACCAGCAATCAACAGCCAATTAATGCACAACTATATTCTACCCACCTCAAGACTCCGCTCCAATATAGAAGCATCAAGAAATATGGACCAATAGGCTTTCTACAAACACTTCTATTCAATACCCATTGTTTCGTGTTCTGTCTTGTGTTGATGAAATTAATACCCTATTAATACCACCTCTTGTTCTGTCTTGTGTTGATGAAATTAATACCCTATTAATGCCACCTCACCCCATCCACCTCACTCAAATGTAGATATAAAATCGGAGATGCGTAAGTTCTATTCAGTTGTGTATTTGTAAACTAAAGTCTTTGAAAATGTAATAGGTTTTACGAAACGCGCTCGTGTCGCGTCAGACTAGAAATAAAAATGAATTTTGGAGAATTGATTTTTGATTTACCTCCAACAGTGAAAAGAAATGTACGAAAGATTGAGAAAATTCGTGTTAGAATTATTAATCTTACTTTTTCGGTCATATTTAATAATATATATATATATATATATATATATATATATATATATATATATATATATATATATATATATATATATATTAGTATTGTGACGGTAACGCGTTGGTGTTCGGCTGTTTAAAAGCTAGGGGTATGGCCTCGTCACATATAGAAACAAAAAAATAGAAAATCTGGAACTTCGTCTGTGGTAAGGTAATGAGAAGACACACAAAACACAAGTAAATTTAACAATGAAATTTTAATTACGTTAGAAAAGCAAAACATGAATAAAATGGACATACAAATTCGTATAATAAAATCAATCAATCAAAATAGTAAGAATAATCAAATGACAAAATGAAAAGTTACGTTAAGACAAGGGAGTAATAACAAGTGAACAATATACAATCAAATAAGAGGGTGCAGGAATATTGGCTTCAAGCTATCACCTCTCTTAGTACACGTAAGCCACGGCTTAGTCTACCAACGAGACGTGTTAACCTGATGAAAGCACTGGATATTCTGAGGACTGAGGTCGGCGCGGACCCAGACATCAAGTAGTATGGTGGGTGGAGTGCAGTTGCAACTGGACCCGCAGCCAATCAGCGATGAGCAGGCGACAAGACAGGTAGTTTGGTGGTTCGAGGTGGAGCAGGTGTTCCTGGCTGCATACGTTTTGCGCTTCTGGCAAAACTTGGTGTTGTTGTCGTTGTTGGATATTTCTTCCATACTAGTTTTATATAGATTTATATATCGACATATTTTGGAGGGAAGAGCAGGCTCAATCTCTTGAAGGAGATTAACGTCACAGTATATTTTGGTAGTGGTAGCAGTCTTTCCTGTAGACATATATTATTAAATATGACCGAAAAAGTAAGATTAATAATTCTAACACGAATTTTCTCTATATTTCTAGTCTGACGCGACACTTGAGCGCGTTTCGTAAAACTTATTACATTTTCAAAGACTTTAGTTTACAAACACACAACTGAAACTGAATAGAGCTTGCACATCTTCGAGGTTTATATCTACATTTGGGTGAAGTGGATGAGGTTAACAGTGAACAATGGGTATTAAATTCCAACACAAGACAGAACACGAAACAATGGGTATTGAATGGAAGTAATTGTAGAAAGCCTATTGGTCCATATTTCTTGATGCTTCTATATTGGAGCGGAGTCTTGAAGTGGGTAGAATATAGTTGTGCATTAATTGGCTGTTAATGTTAATGTCAGCCAATTAATGCACAACTATATTCTACCCACTTCAAGACTCCGCTCCAATATAGAAGCATCAAGAAATATGGACCAATAGGCTTTCTACAATTACTTCCATTCAATACCCATTGTTTCGTGTTCTGTCGTGTGTTTGAATTTAATACCCATTCAATACCCATTGTTTCGTGTTCTGTCTTGTGTTGGAATTTAATACCCATTGAATACCCATTGTTGAAACATATATATATATATATATATATATATATATATATATATATATATATATATATATATATATATATATATATATATATATATATATATATATATATATATATATATATATATATATATATATATATATATATATATATATGTAACTACATATATGTAGCAACAGAACAAATGCGGTAGTATATAAATTAAGAAAAAAAATTGCCCAAAACGCTATGCGTGTTAGGCTAAGCATGAATGTATAAATACCAATCTTGGGTAGTCTCATCATCCCATTGTACCTTCTTGCAAATATATTATTATTAAAATAGTTTAATCCTGGGCCAGGATTCGTCAACCACTTACGAAACCTGTCCATCTTTTCTCAATTACGATGGTTTTGTTTACATTAAACAGTTAATGATGTTTGAAACCTTCACACCCCAGGGTTATTACCATTATAAACAACCTCTTAGTGCTTCGGAGCTTAAATTGTTTAGTAAACAAGGCTTCGACGATTGACAAGGCTTCGACGATTGACGAAAAAATAGGTCTGGCAAGTGATTATACAAATGGCTGATGAAACCCTTCCCAGGACTGTTCAGAACCCTGTACTGGCTGGTCTAGATGGGGCATCAGATCTCTTCCTTGTCGCCCTTCAACTTTTTGGTTGGTCAGCAAATTATCGCGAGGAAGTCAGTCATCAATAAAACGCCGAATGGTCGTTAATCCAGCCGTCAATCCGCCGTTTATTAAGTTCACACAAGACTATTGACGACGTTCGAACAGTGCTTTTATAACGTATACTCTAGAACAACGCTCTAAATGCTTCACCCATGTACATAAAAAAAAATGCAAGTAATCGCAACAAAACCTAAGCACTTAATCGAACTATTCATAGAAATTTAATTGAATGAGAAGGTGAGGTTTAGATACGAGAAGCCTAAAATGTAATAAACCCAAAGTTAAAATTTCTGGACAAGTCTTTGGAGAAGGGGGCGCTGCATTGACGAGGCCTGGCCCGAGGACGGGTCGACCCGGGGTCTTAACCCTGCATTGACGAGGCCTGGCCCGAGGACGGGTCGACCCGGGGTCTTAACCCTCCAAACTGCTGAGACACCTCAAGCTACACACCGAACTACACATTTCAACAATCACTGCCAGGAGCAAGGATAACCAAACTGTTATCTTTAAGAGGCTGACCATCCCATTTCACCTGCGTCACCTCGTGCTTACAGGAATGCGATACAATTAGGCACTGCTAACAACTATAGCACAACAACAAACATTAAAAAGCCTAGTTCTTATTTCTGGGTCCTCCCAGTACCCCCCCCCCGCAATATTGCACTTCAGTATAGAACAAAATTATTGAAAGGTATCCAACTGGAGATTATTTGACAAGCCGCCGGCTTCCTCTCACTTTTAGTTCCTGGAGACCTAGCAGCTAGTTCAGGCCAGCAATTTATCCAGTTTTACCTTGCCCGAAACTGCGTATTAGTTGCTCAAGGCATACTATGTACTAGCCATCTAGTAATCCAACATGTTTGCAACTCATTTTGAATGATCAATTATAATCTAGGGTTTAATAAGCCTATCGAAATCTAGGTGCCATAAAATATTTTAGTATCCCCAAAATTGTACTTTACACTTCTGCGTAACGCTGCTAAACAGAAAACCAAGTAGACAGCAGGGACTCTCGCAAAATTTCCAGTTTGATATAAACTAATTTAAAGTAAGTAATTATCAAAAGAAGGAACCAAACCGGGAAGGCTATGTAGCACCATCAAATACGCAAAATAATCAGAGGGCGCTAAATATCACCAAGGATGCCAATACGAGAACAAAAACGCATAAGGCGAACGATATCAAAAGTATCCGAGTCACCAAGAATTCTATCGAGGGACAGGTGACCGCGAGGGGTGGTCGGAAAGCAAGACACACGCTCGTCCTGGAAGTCAGGACATTCAAGAAGGACATGCACGACCGTAAGAGGGACAATGCAACTAGGACAATAAGGAGCAGGGCGGCGCTCCATCAAGTGACCATGGGTTAAGCGAGTATGGCCAATACGCAACCTCGCCAGAGCCGTTTCCCATCGCCGGTTACGGTGGAAGGAGGACGGCCACGAGGAAACAACATTTAAGAGTACGCAGCTTGTTACCAGTAACAGACAACCAAGAAGCCTGCCAACGGGTAAGGACTGAGGAACGGATAACCGGGTAAAAGTCGGAATACGGAATGCCTTTACGAGAGATGGGACAAGAGCGGACAGCTTCCTTAGCGGCAGCATCCGCACGCTCATTTAAAGACACTAGAGACTAGAGACACTAGAGACACTAGAGACACTAGAGACTGCTATGGGGAGTATATCTTCGCCAGCTTCAGAGTCAAGGGTGCCGAGTCTGTCCTGTCTGTGGGTGCAGTCTATAGAATTCCCAACACTGATGTGTCTGTATTCAACTCAAACCTTAGATATCTAATACTTGATAACAAACTGAACAAAAACCACCTAATTATCGCAGGGGACTTTAATATTGACCTCTGCGAGCCTGAACACCCTACTGCTGTTAGCTTCCTCAACTGTATGAATTCCTGCTTCCTCATACCCTTAATCACTAGACCTACTAGAATCACTGATAGCACTGCCACGACTCTAGATCACATCTGGACCAACATAACCTCTCCGCTTACTTCAGGTATAATCACCGATAGCACTACAGACCACTACCCCACATTTCTCTTAACTAACATTAGCAAACCACCTCTAGAAACAAGGGAGTTAAGCTTTAGGCTGCACAATGAAACTGCTATAAACAATTTTATAACTGCTGCTGATAATGTCAACTGGGAGTCCGAGTTAGGTAACATAGGGGACATCAACCTAGCTGTGCAATCTTTTCTACAAACAACTCTTAGCCTTTATAACACCCACTGTCCTAGGCTTACAAAACAAGTCACAAGCAAAAGGCTTAACAATCCTTGGCTTACAAAGGGAATACTGAAATCCATTAACAAAAACACGACCTTGACAAGAAGTATAGGTTAGGAATTGTCTCCAAAGAATTCTCAAAGAATTACTCATTATTGCTATCTAAGATAATTAGACGAGCCAAAACTAAATACTACGAAGATAAATTTACTCAAATAAAGAGCAACATTAAACAAACTTGGAGCACAATTTCACAAATATTGGGATCAAAGAAATCTTTAAATAACAAACCGACTCTCCTGTCTAATAACGATGGTCAGCTTTCAGCCTCTGATTCTGCTATTGAGTTCAATAGGTTCTTCTCTTCCATTGGTTCATCCCTTGCAAATGATATTCCATCTTCCAGTACTGACATTAAGGACTATCTTACAGGTAACTATCCACAGTCTCTGTACCTAAAGCCTATTAACTCCACTGACGTCAATGAGATAATCCTTTCCCTTAAAACCAAGTCTGGTGCCCTTGAGGAGATACCAACTTTAATTTACAAAAAAGCCTCCAGATCTTTAGCCCCTGCTATTGCTTTGCTCTTCAAGAAGTCACTTGAACTCCAAACCTTTCCAGATATTCTAAAAAAAGCGAGAGTAACGCCTGTCCACAAATGTGATGATCTCACAGATGTTAACAACTACAGACCTATATCAATCCTGCCAAACTTGTCAAAAATTTTTGGAAAACTTATATATAAGCAGCTTTACTCATATCTAGCCAAACTCAATATACTTAGCCCTTGCCAATATGGCTTCAGACCCAAAAAAAGCACTAACGATGCACTTATTAGTATGCTTAACTCGATTCATACAGCTCTTGATAAAAAGGAGTTCCCTGTTGGGTTATTTGTGGACCTGCGTAAAGCTTTTGATACTGTCAACCACCATAACCTTCTTAAATTACATCATTATGGAGTCAGAGGACACTCCCTACAATACCTCGAGTCCTACCTTACTGACAGGCTCCAATATGTTTCTGTGAATAATACAATTTCTCCCACCCTACCCATCAACATTGGTGTTCCTCAGGGCAGCATACTTGGCCCTCTCCTCTTTCTCATCTACATTAATGACCTTCCAAATGCCTCCCAACACCTCAAACCAATTCTATTTGCTGACGACACAACCTTCATTTACTCCAGTCCTGACCCTCTTGCTCTAAATGCCACAGTAAATACTGAGCTAAGTAAAGTCCATCTTTGGCTAACTGCCAACAAACTCACCCTTAACATTGACAAAACTTTCTATATTCTGTTTGGCAATAAATCCTCTAGTCATATAAATCTCAAAATAAACAATACCCAAATTTGTAACAAATTAGATGGCAAATTCCTTGGCGTTCTCATTGACCACAAGCTGAATTTCCAGGGACACATTCTAAACATATCAAAAAAAGTTTCAAAAACTGTGGGCATTCTTTCTAAGATCAGATATTATGTACCACGCCCTGCCCTGGTGTCTATTACTCCCTTATCTATCCTTATCTCAACTATGGTATTTGTGCTTGGGGTTCTACTACCCAAAATCACTTACGTCCTCTAATTACCCAACACAAAGCTGCTATTAGGACAATATACAACTCTGGCCCCAGACATCACTCGGTACCCCTACTCAAATCTCTGAATATGTTAGATATTAAGTCTCTGCACATTCTCTCATGTGTATTATACATATATAAAACGCTAAACTATAATGCCAATCCTGATCTTAAAAGCTTCATAGAAGGTTGTTACAGAACCCATGAGCACCACACCAGAAATAAATACAGTTTTGATATTCCAAGAGTACGTCTTTATCAAACTAGAAATGCTCTGCAAATCAAGGGGCCCAGAATGTGGAATGACCTTCCCAACCATGTTAAAGACTGTACCTCTCTCAACCAGTTTAAGATAAAAAGTAAACACTACCTAATAAATTCCCTGTAATCTACCTCACTCCTCTATTGTCAACCCATGTCTGTTATTTTCTTTTTTTTTAATCAACACTGTCAACCTATTGTATTTGTGCTGCTTTTTCAGTCATGTTCCCCCTTTTTTATCTTTATTTGTATTTGTTCTCTACACTTTTTATTCTTTATGCTCAATTAGTATTAAGTTCTAGATATTAATGTTTTTCTTGCCCGAAACGCATTGCGTAATAGTGGCTTTAGGCATTGTATGTATGTATGTACTACACACCAATATGGCTGGGAACCCAACAAAACTAAACTAATTTAAAGTGCTTCTGAACTCTTGTCGGTATTAATATTTTTAAACACAAAAGTACAAGTTACATCCATCATACTTCAGGTTGGTCAAGATGAAGTGCTTGCATTTTGTTCATAAACGATCTCCGATTTGAGCTTTGACATGCCTGCATTGTGCCCACTGGATGGGGGGCGGTGTGCAGGACAATCATCAATTGTGACATTAGCTCTCCACATGTCAGTTTCTTAATTTAGAACCTGTACTTGTGGTTGATCTCCAACCCATTTATGACGCGACTACTTTTACTGAATTTTTTAACTAGCTCAAGATTGTAACTTGCTTAGCTAAATGAATTGTGGGGTTCAGTCCCTGAGCCCATTATGTGCCTCTAACCCTTTCTACTACCGCCCACAAGATGGGTTATGGGGTGCATAATAAATGAACTAAACTAAAAATTGTTAGTCGCGAACCATGGGACGATCAGGGCCACTATAAGAGCCTATGTACGGGTGGTGATGGAAACCCAAGGAATTCCCCTACGGACTACCAATGTAGGTATGGAGGCCCAAAGGAACTTTCACCCCAGAAGCTAGTGGTACACTGGTCCCCCATGGAACAGATGTTTGACGCCCTTGAAGCGTTAACATGCCACCTATTCCTAATGTAGTGTACATGCTCACGTACACTAGTGTTCAGTCTTACTCTCCCTGAAGTCCTGTGTGAATAGTGGAAAGTTTTATATGATGATTACAGTATACCTTAAATATTCTATTTAAGCCGAGGTGCTTTTGTATACAAGGCCTGCAATGTGCGAGGGTGTTACCGATTGGAGACTAGATATTCCAAGCAAGTCTGCTAAATATGTATTTTGTACAATCGGTAGAAATTTGTCATTACACTAGTTAACCAATTTTTTGAGCAATCACAGGATTTGTCCATTTCAGTTAGATTATGGCCTTTGGTATCTAGGAAGGCATTTTCTACCTACAGCTTTGTCCCCGGTACACAAGAGTCAAACTTTCAGGCAAAAAAATTCACATAAAGTGTTTCTTACATACATCTCTTACTATTGTAGATTTGAGAGCTTCCCAGTTATCAGAGGGTTAGACAGACAATATTAATACGTATAGAAGTGTACGAAGATTTATTATACATGTCAATTTAACCCAAGGAATGTTTTACACTTTGTAGAACTGTGGCGCCTCGCATATAACACGTCTGAAGCGGTAGCAGCTAGAGTCGTGCCAAGAGACGCCGTCGTTGTAGTGGTTGTTGAGAACTGCCAGACAGTCCTCGTTGCCCTCAGTGTTGTCCGGCTGGGGCACGCCGCGCCTGCAACAACCCACGACGTACACTTTGTAATTAATACTCATAAACCCCCTACTCTAGACAAATTACCTTAAAGTAAAATTATATTACCGTACAATATTTTTCTCTTCGGTTTGTGAACCATGCTCTGGCGTGTGAAGGAGTAAATAGTTACCTGCCAGTAAGGGACCAGTTGGTGTAGGTGGAAGCCACACCAGATGCCCACACCCAGAACCTGTTATTAATCTTGTTGCCGCTAGTCCAGATGTCAGTGACGTAGTCTGACAAACACGGGAAAACCAGTGTATAATATTAGGTAGAGTTTTATAGTTAACGATTACATACAAAGTACTGTGGCATTCACGAGAAAAGTACATTACAACTTATTGTCTATATCCAAGATTACACTGAAGTTCTTACGTTTAACGATGATAGTGGCTATAAAGTGTTGTTCAGGTTGGGTCTCTATACTGAGGGCCTGGAAGCCGTGGCCCAGAGCAGCACAGTAACGCGACGCTTGTTCCCAGGTGTAGGTCCGCCCAGAGTCGTGACACCACGACAGGTGGTACGCCCTCCCGGACTCTACCTCGTCAACCTACAAGTTACCAAATAAATCACTAGAAACTAGCGTATTATGTTATCTTTTAGATTTAACTGTATAGTAATAACTTTACAGATTTAATTTTGCGCAACCGTTACCAAGTTTAACTATACTATATATAGTATATCTATTTAAGTTACAAGATTTAATCATTTTTACCAGAGGTTTCTTAGCGTCACAGAGGGAAGCCTGGAATGGATTAAGTGGAGCAGCCTCTCCGGAAAGCTGGAACCGTTGAGGCAAGACATCTTGGGCTGGTACCGGTGGTTGAGGTTGGGGCCGAGGAGCAGGTTGGGGAGGTTGAGGGGAGCCCTCTTGACGGGGCGCCACCACAAGGAGCCCGGGGGACGCCGCCATGGTAGCGTCACCCGACCCCCCGAATATTATAGGTGTACCATCACGCCTTATGTGGTACTGGGCCCAGGCAGACGCCGCCACCAGCACTAGGGTCAGGGTGGAGATAGTTCTCTGGAAAGAAACCAACTTTATTTGCCCGAAGTAGTAGGTTATAAAGGCCTGTGTAACGTTAAAGTTGTTTAAGGGAAGAACAGAGGATGGTTTAAGGGGCCCATTACATCTAGAGTACTGCCATATAAAGATGTGAACGGTCAAGATATTAAATCTTTACAATCCTACCTTCATTACTCATGTTGGGTTTAAAAGAATATAATTATTAGGCTTCTTTTTAAATCTAGCAATTATCACCTACTGTAGTGATTAAACGCGAATTAAAAATAATGAAACCTTAACGTCATAATTAAAGACATTGTTAGTGTCCAATTGTCTATGCAAATTCCAATATAACTTTATGCTACACCAAAGTTGACCATTGGTACTAGATAAGATTTATGTAATAATACATACTAAAGTGTCAAACAGTACATAAACAATAATATAAAGTATAATACTTACCATAGCTGGCTAGGTGTTGTCACTGTGGCAAGGAGTAGAGCACAATGTTCCCAGGATCAACAACTCCACTTTTATACACACGACATTAATTATGATTGGCTGAAAATGTCTACGTATGTATACATCTCAGGGCTGCCATTGGTCGGCCTTCCCCCACAAGCCACAGCCACTATTTACACTTGGATCTACAGTCAAAACAATTAAAGTGCTAGTTTGGTGATACGTTTGGCCCATCCGCTGATCTTGCAGCTTGTCCTCATAAACAAAGACCATTCCATCCACCCGCCAAACCCGCTGGTTATGAATGAAAAACGGTTTACACACGACTCACAACTGATGACATCCGAACACTTTCGGAACAAGTGCTTCACTAACGAGTTTTGTTGGAATCACAACGCTGTAAACGCTTCACCCACGTACTACAAGTACAAATAATCGCCATCAGAACCTAAATATCTAACCTAACCTATGCCTATATATGCACATTATGTTATTATAATATTAATTTATATTTGAGAAAATTCCCGTTTTGAATGAACAGCATGTTAAAATTTATGAATGCGTCTGTGGGGTCGACCGCCGGATGGAATGGACTTGAGTCGAGGACAGGTTGCAATGCTTCACCATGTACTTAAAACACAAATAATTGCCAACAGAACCTAAACACCTAGCCTAGGCCTAATTATGGACCAAAATCTAATATATATATATATATATATATATATATATATATATATATATATATATATATATATATATATATATATATATATATATATATATATATATATATGTATATATGTATATATATATATATATATATATATATATATATATATATATATATATATATATATATATATATATATATAATGATATTTAAAGATATTTGAGAAAATGCAGAATTTGAAAACATAGTACGATAAGAGTGACAAAAACGTGTTTAGGATGGGCCGCACTTTGGGGGGGGGGGGTAAGGATAGAGAATGGGTTAGCCCCGCCACTATCAACAAGGGTATACTGACACCAACCACGCCCAACTTGTGTTTCGTGGCACAAACTGTATTTGTGCTTTTCATTTCTGATAGTTAAGGTGGTGTTAACTATTGCTTTGGTAGTTAACCTATCAGCTCATGGTGTGCACTCGTTAACTTACCAGCAAGCTTAGCTTGTTACAATCCTTAACTGTTCGCCCAGGTCCACCCAGCAGTAATTGAGGACCTGGTTGAAAACCGAATGGCGGATCGTGTTCCAGGGGGGAAACTAGTATATAGATTGAGGCTTTCAGTGGGAAGGGAAAGTTCTCAGCCTGCTAACAGGAGTCAGAAGTCCTCTACTCCTGTATTCACCTCAAAGTTTTAGGTAGCCGATTCTGTTATTATTAAATTATTAAATTAAACAACAATTACGCATACAATGTCCATGTTAATCTGTTTATGTCTGCCTCTGGAGAAAGTGTTGGAATTATATCCCAGCCCAAATCATTTCTTTCTCTCTGGCTCCTATAGTTGTATTGTTATGGTATAGATTTCCCCCCCCCCTGGTCTCCTTTCTCACTTTCTCATCTTCATGACCTTACACTTGATGGGATTAAATTCTAGCAACCATTATTTGCTCATTTTTAGAGTTTGTCAAGATCATTCTTTAACGGTAGGCAGTACTCAGTTTTTACATTCCTCATCAGCTTGTGGTTGTCGGCAAACATTGACGTATAGGTGTGTGTGTGTGTGGTGCAGGTGTGGGCTGGGTGTGTGGTGCAGGTGTGTGTGGTGCAGGTGTGGGCGAGTGACAGTAATAGAGGATAGTTTATTATATCAACACACCATCAACACAGGTGAGGTGCGCCCCGCTCAATGAACCACATCTGGCAATGAGGCTACAAATTACCTGAGCTTATTCTGCCATCAGTGGCTGGTGGAGTCATCTTCCTCAATTTTAAACGAATTACTTGTTTAAACACGATTACGTTAATCCAGATACTGAAAATATAAAAGCGTTTAGGTACAATTCTGCTGCCCACGCATGACACAGTTTCAGGAATCTGGAATTGTTGTGTGATGTTTTAAATTATTATAGAGTTTGCAAGTTATTTTTCACGTCAGAAACACGCACATTGCATCACTCCACAAGCTTATAAGTTTGTTAAGCTTACTGGGCCTGTGTGTGTGGGGGGGGGGGCGGGTTTAGGTCGCAATAGGCTTCCTTTAGTTTTCTGGATTTTTCCCACATATATCTTGATGTTTCTCTTCCGCAACAGCTAGTGAAATTAAGCCATTGTCTACGTAGAGGAACTATAGATGTAACAAAATCAATAAAAACAGATTTAGTCTCATCACTGTTCTTGAAGGAGGCTACAGAGGTACTTGACCACCCACTAACTAAAGTTATCAATAAAACACTCGACAAAATAATTTTGGAATATAGGGAACGTAGTCCCAATACTCCGAAAAAATAGGATAGACAGGAGGTACTAAATTAGAGATCAGTGTCACTGACAAATATTGTGTAGGCTGTAACCCAAACCCGCCTATGACCATCCCTGAACAATCACCAGTCATCCTGCAAAGCTTGGCAAGGCTAGCCCCAAACATCTGGCCTCCATCCTCCAACAGACTTATAGATCAGCCCGTTCTCGCGAGTGTTCCCAACGTCAAGAAATTGTATTTAAGAGCCCTATTCTAACCTACCAGAGGTCCCACCTCTGACGAACACAATACGAAGACATTATGTTAATTTCGTAAGCCGTTACCAATTTTATAGTACGACAGTTTTTGGTCGTATAAATATAAGTCAAAATGCGACGGGCTATTAAGGGAGACATATTTTCTTTTTTTAGGAAAAGATATGGCTGATAATATATTTTTTCACCCACCTAAACGGTAACTTACTTTCCTTTTAATCCAAGATTTTTCTTTCATTAGAACAAATTGTTAACGTAAACATGGTATTACGCTGCGTAAAAACGTTCTGAATAATTGTGGTCCTCGGCAGTATTTAGCTAGAAGCTTTCCCAGAGTTAGAAACCATTCTGATACGAGTCGAAGTGGGCACTGCGGCCATCTTGGACAAAAATCTCCCCATACCACTATCGAGTACCCAAGCTGAAAACCGTCCTGGGTATGAAGGGAACGTTTTGCGAAAAGAACAGCTATCTTGAGGTTATCTTGAGTTGATTTCGGGGCTTTAGTGTCCCCGCGGCCCTGTCCTTGACTAGGCCTCCACCCCCAGGAAGCAGCCCGTGACAGCTGACTAACTCCCAGGTACCTATTTACTGCTAGGTAACAGGGACATAGGGTGAAAGAAGCTCTGCCCATCGTTTCTCGCTGGAGCCCGAGATCGAACCCGGGACCACAGGATCAGAAGCCCAGTGTGCTGTCCGCTCGGCCGACCAGCTCCTGCGTGGTGTTATTGTCCCTGCAAACTTGGGGACCACATCTGTGTTCCTTGCACACTTATCTAACGGGAGCTGCTGGAGATAACAATACACATACCGATATCAAAGCTTTCCCAGCTTGTGTGCTTTGGTACCCGCGTCATAGAAATTTGAAATTGAAATTGAAATAAGTTTATTGAGGTAAAATACACACAAAGGGATGAGGTAGCTCAAGCTATTATCACCCCGTTTAGTACATCGTGTTAATACATACATAGACACACATCACAAACAATAAACGTATTACCAAACATTCTGAGAGATAAACATATACATTTCCTAACGCGTCATAGATGACAGACTATACTAGGCTATAGAAAGCTTAGCATTGACTGTCACAAACATCTCTGTATTTCAACTATTGTTATGTTGTTACAACTTTTTAAGAGCGTAATAAAGTTATGCTATTCCGGCTACGTCATGTGTTTCCTGGTTGTAACCTATTAGCAGTTGTTCTTCGTTAGCTCATTTATTATACACCCCATACCCATCCTGAACGGCAATAACGGAAACGGTTACAGAAGAACTTAATATTAATCTCTCAGGAACTGAACCCCAAAATTTCAGTTACAATCTTGATAAGCTAGTTACAACAGTTCAGTGATTTATTATACCAACAATGGGTTCGAAAACGACCACAAGGCACCAGGGTAAGCAACTTACATTTATTTATTTATTTATATATATATATATATATATATATATATATATATATATATATATATATATATATATATATATATATATATATATATATATATATATATATATATATATATATATATATATATATATATATATATATATATATATATTAGTATATTTTGGTAGCAGTCTTTCCTGTAGACATATTTTATTAAATATGACCGAAAAAGTAAGATTAATAATTCTAACACGAATTTTCTCAATCTTTCGTACATTATGCTTCACTGTTGGAGGTAAATCAAAAATCACTTCTCCAAAATTCATTTTTATTTCTAGTCTGACGCGACACGGGCGCGTTTCGTAAAACTTATTACATTTTCAAAGACTTCACAAATACACAACTGATTAGAACTTGCGTTTCCCTGATTTTATATCTACATTTGAGTGAGGTGGGAAGGGTGATGTGGCATTACATTTGAGTAAGGTGGGAAGGATGATGTGGCATTAGAGGATATTAATAGGGTATTAAAAGTATCAACACAAGACAGAACACGAAACAATGGATATTGAATAGAAGTGTTTGTAGAAAGCCTATTGGTCCATATTTCTTGATGCTTCTATATTGGAGCGGAGTCTTGAGGTGGGTAGAATATAGTTGTGCAATAATTGGCTGTTGATTGCTGGTGTTGACTTCTTGATGTGTAGTGCCTCGCAAACGTCGAGCCGCCTGCTATCGCTGTATCTATCGATGATTTCTGTGTTGTTTACTAGGATTTCTCTGGCGATGGTTTGGTTATGGGAAGAGATTATATGTTCCTTAATGGAGCCCTGTTGTTTATGCATCGTTAAACGCCTAGAAAGAGATGTTGTTGTCTTGCCTATATACTGGTTTTTTTTTGGAGCTTACAGTCCCCAAGTGGGCATTTGAAGGCATAGACGACGTTAGTCTCTTTTAAAGCGTTCTGTTTCGTGTCTGGAGAGTTTCTCATGAGTAGGCTGGCCGTTTTTCTGGTTTTATAGTAAATCGTCAGTTGTATCCTCTGATTTTTGTCTGTAGGGATAACGTTTCTATTAACAATATCTTTCAGGACCCTTTCCTCTGTTTTATGAGCTGTGGAAAAGAAGTTCCTGTAAAATAGTCTAATAGGGGGTATAGGTGTTGTGTTAGTTGTCTCTTCGGAGGTTGCATGGCTTTTCACTTTCCTTCTTATGATGTCTTCGATGAAACCATTGGAGAAGCCGTTATTGACTAGAACCTGCCTTACCCTACAGAGTTCTTCGTCGACTTGCTTCCATTCTGAGCTGTGGCTGAGAGCACGGTCGACGTATGCGTTAACAACACTCCTCTTGTACCTGTCAGGGCAGTCGCTGTTGGCATTTAGGCACATTCCTATGTTTGTTTCCTTTGTGTAGACTGCAGTGTGGAAACCTCCGCCCTTTTCCATGACTGTTACATCTAGAAAAGGCAGCTTCCCATCCTTTTCCGTCTCGTAAGTGAAACGCAGCACGGAACTCTGCTCAAATGCCTCCTTCAGCTCCTGCAGATGTCTGACATCAGGTACCTGTGTAAAAATGTCGTCAACATACCTGCAGTATATGGCCGGTTTCAAGTTCATGTCGACTAAGACTTTTTGCTCGATGGTACCCATGTAGAAGTTTGCAAACAGGACACCTAGGGGAGAACCCATAGCGACCCCATCTACTTGCTTATACATGTGCCCATCCGGGCTCAAGAAGGGTGCCTCTTTAGTACAAGCTTGGAGTAGTTTCCTCAGAATACTTTCTGGCATGTCAAGAGGAGTACAGGCTGGATCACGATACACTCTGTCGGCTATCATTCCGATTGTCTCGTCCACAGGTACGTTGGTAAACAGCGATTCTACGTCCAACGAGGCTCTTATCCCTGTGGCCCGTGCGCCCCGCAGTAAGTCCACAAATTCCTTTGGAGACTTCAGGCTGAAGGCGCAAGGAACATAAGGAGTCAGCAGGCCGTTGAGTCGCTTCGCCAATCTGTACGTGGGTGTGGGTATCTGGCTAATGATTGGCCGAAGTGGGTTTCCAGGCTTGTGCGTCTTGACATTTCCATACGCATATCCAGGTTTATATTCCCCAATGATCTTTGGCAGGTGGAGTCCGGATTTCTTGGCGTTCACAGTTTCGATCAGTTTGTTGACCTTTGCTTTTAATTCGGCTTTTTCGGTCATATTTAATAAAATATATATATATATATATATAATATATATATATATATATATATATATATATATATATATATATATATATATATATTATATATATTTATAACATATTTCCAAATGTTAGACTAAGGACCTGCCCGAAACGCTATGCGTGTTAGTGACTTTACAAGAAAAATACCAATATTATGTAATATCACCAACCCATTGTGCCTTCTTGTGAATAAATTATTATTATTATTATTCCTTAAGCTAGTTTGATTTGCATATTATGCGCGCCCTCACCGTCCAAATAGCCTAAGCTACTCTATCCCTTTGAGACGTATTTCTTTCTTGTCTCAATAAACATACTTGACCTTGAACAAAGGGCAGCGGCGGAATAGTTAGTCACCCACATCTACTAATTACACTTAGCAAATTGGGAATATTTACCTAAACATTTCTAGTTGAAGATAATTTTGAATGAAATATTTGTGCATTTAGTATCAATAGAAAGAACACAAAACACATGCAAATATATAGATAAAGAATCTAATATAATTTCAACATCATAGACATGTATCTTAATGTGGTTAAAGATAATGTTAAGAGAACTGTCATATAAATTTCACCTGTTACTTTCTTGTGTAGGTTTCTCAACCATTACAAGAGTTAGACAGGACGTGGCTAGAACACTGATGAGCTCTGGCTTTCACTGAACATTGCTTAAAGCAGCGATACTAGTATTTGGCAGTGATGCATTGTTCGCTTTGGCTACGATGTTTAGGGGTATAGATATCAACCATACCCTTCGCAGCCTTATAAATGAGCGGTTCCCAATCTTAGACGCAAGTGGTGGGGTAGCCTTCTCAAGTAGGTTTAATACCTTCATCTCAAACACACTCATTATATATAATAAATTAACATAATTCTGCATACATGGCACTGTATTGCCTGCAGGATGGCCTGTGTCATGGCGGAGAGAGGAGCTGCCCGCCCCGGCCAACCTATAAGGCTGCTTCTCGAGTGAATAACAGTTTACGACCTAAGAATAACAATTTTCCGGGTGTTGTGCAGGTGTCGCGCAACATTGAGACTTAAGGTGTGCGTACATAAAGGCTGTGTTGGCATGCTACATGAAGGACTGTTTATAACATTGAGAAATGCGTCAACGTGGCTGTACTTGTGTATCCTATATACGAACGTCTCCTGTGACTCGGTAATTACAAATCGAGTATAACCGAATATGGAACAACTGTTGACAGCCATTGCAAGACATAAACAGCACGTTACAGTGAATGCAGTTATTATATTCGGTACAGCGATGAAAGTTTTCATTTAATATTTCCTGCCACGCGGTATAAGTGACGTGGCTGAGGCTGCATGGAATGATAACTTATAGCACAAATATTTTATCTTATAAATATTTTGTATTTTATTTTAGTGTTGAGTGGTATTACCTCGAGAAGTTATACATGTGGAGTGTGACGTGAGAGGCCCATACATAGAGGACCGCGCAGGAGACAGGTTGACAATCTTTCATACGGAGTGCCAAGAGTAACCTGTGTGACGTCACGCAGGGGGCGACGCCACGTGATTGTCTTAGTGTGGGAAGGTTGTTATTTTAGATTCAGTTACTCGGAACAAAAAGTTCCAAGTAGCACGGGCTATGGCGAGCCCGTAGTGGACTTACGTGGTACAGGAGCGGGGCTGTAACTTCCGCTGGGAAGGGAAGTGCGGGAAATAGGCGCTACTTGCTTAGTTAAATTAATTGTGGGTTTCAGTCCCTGAGCCCATTATGTTGTATTGTGCCTATTAATCTTTGTTAAATTACCAATCAAACTGTCAATACAATCAATCAGAGCTACCGATATGCTTTAACATACCTACTAACCTCTCTCATCTCATTTTTTTCTTATAATATATCTGTTTTCATTTTATAAATTCTGCTAGAATTTACCTAATTATAATTATCTGTTAGATTATAAGGACCTGCCCGAAACGCTGCGCGTACTAATGACTTTACAAGAATACAAACACTGTACCACGCTATGTGTCCTCACAAACCCAATGTACCTTATTGCATATATATAAGATAAATAAATAAATGATTGAATAAATACATAAATAAATCAAAAGGCATAGAGGAGAAGCGCGGGGTGAAGCCAGAAGCAGGGAATCGAACACTAGTGTTGTCTAGTGTTGATGTCAGACGTCGGGATGGAGCCGCGGCCGCCACTGCTTCTCTTCGCTCTCCTCTCCCTCCACTTCTCCTCCTGCTTCCTGCTGGCCGCCGCCTCCCTCTACAACACCACCGACCAGCTGGTCATCCTCGACCACAGTAACTTCTCCTCCACCGTCCACGGCTCGCCCTCGGCCTGGGTGGTGGAGTTCTACAGCTCCTGGTGCGGCCACTGTATCACCTTCGCTCCCACCTGGAGGCTGTTTGGTGCTCACCTGGCGGGTGAGTGGCTGTGTTGTGGTGCTGTGTTGTGTTGTGTTGTGGTGCTGTGTTGTGTTGTGGTGCTGTTATAGTGGTGCTGTGTTGTGGTGCTGTCACTGCATCACCTTCGCTCCCACCTGGAGGCTGTTTGGTGCTCACCTGGCGGGTGAGTGGCTGTGTTGTGGTGCTGTGTTGTGTTGTGGTGCTGTTATAGTGGTGCTGTGTTGTGGTGTTGTTATAGTGGTGCTGTGTTGTGGTGCTGTTATAGTGGTGCTGTGTTGTGGTGCTGTTATAGTGGTGCTGTGTTGTGGTGCTGTCACTGCATCACCTTCGCTCCCACCTGGAGGCTGTTTGGTGCTCACCTGGCGGGTGAGTGGCTGTGTTGTGGTGCTGTGTTGTGTTGTGGTGCTGTGTTGTGGTGTTGTTATAGTGGTGCTGTGTTGTGGTGCTGTTATAGTGGTGCTGTGTTGTGGTGATGTTATAGTGGTGCTGTGTTGTGGTGCTGTTATAGTGGTGCTGTGTTGTGGTGCTGTTATAGTGGTGCTGTTATAGTGGTGCTGTGTTGTGGTGCTGTTATAGTGGTGCTGTTATAGTGGTGCTGTGTTGTGGTGCTGTTATAGTGGTGCTGTTATAGTGGTGCTGTGTTGTGGTGCTGTTATAGTGATGTTATAGTGGTGTTGTGTTGTGGTGCTGTTATAGTGGTGCTGTGTTGTGGTGCTGTTATAGTGGTGCTGTGTTGTGGTGCTGTTATAGTGGTGCTGTGTTGTGGTGCTGTTATAGTGGTGCTGTTATAGTGGTGCTGTGTTGTGGTGCTGTTATAGTGGTGCTGTGTTGTGGTGCTGTTATAGTGGTGCTGTGTTGTGGTGCTGTTATAGTGGTGCTGTGTTGTGGTGCTGTCACTGCATCACCTTCGTTTCCACCTGGAGGTTGTCTGGTGCTCACCTGGCGGGTGAGTGGTTGTGTTGTGGTGCTGTGTTATAGTGGTGCTGTGTTGTGATGCTGTGTTGTGATGCTGTGTTATAGTGGTGCTGTGTTATAGTGGTGCTGTGTTGTTGTGGTGCTGTGTTGTGTTGTAATGTTGTGTTGTAATGTTGTGTTGTGGTGCGGTCACTGTATCACCTTCGTGCCCACCTGGAGGCTGTCTGGTGCTCACCTCACAAGTGAGCACCATCCTCTCAGTCTCTAACCACATACACCTTCTCTGTCACACCCCTTCACACAAACCTTCCATGTCTCTCATTACTGTAACTATTCTCTAAACACAGTCATCACAGTGAACATAGTCACACCATACCCATCTCCATTTATACTCATCATCCCAGCCTCTACCCATGCATGCCCTCCCCATATCACCCTATCATAGTAACCATATTCACTACACACTATCAACATCACTACACCCTAAAGGTTGAGCCAAGAATGCAAATCTGTGATCAGAACATTATTTTGCATGTCAATTTCCGAATACAATTTTTTTTTTTTTTTTTTTTTATTAAGTTATGAGGTACATCTGCATTAGTGCAGCTACCCTAGACTATATGAAGTGGAGTACAGTGTGTCAAAAAAAAAAAAACTAACTAGGTGATGCTATAAAATCCCCATCACACAGGATGGTTAGTCATACAGAGACATGTGATAGGCGGTCTGCACTGGCAGACTCCGGATGCATTTTGAGGATATCAACAACACAAGATTGAATAAGGTAGCAGTGGTAATACAAGTCCCCATCTCGCAGGATGGTTAGTCATACAGGGCCATGTGTTTAATAGCCTGCACTGGCAAATTTTGGGTATACTGTGAGGATATCTTCAAGAATACGAGAGTGAATAAAGTAATTGCAAAGCTCCAGGTACCTCATGCCAACTGGTCTGAAAGGTCTAATAACTGGGCATTCAGTGATGTAGTGTGGGAGATCATGCCGTAGTTCCTGCTCACAGAGTTTGCAACTGGAGTGCTCAGGATTGGGAGACCCGTCACCTGCAGCCACCTGCCACAGGTAATGGTAACCCAACCTGATCCTTGCAACCACTGTGTCGCACAGTCTAGTGGACGTTTTGTGCTGTCCATAGATGTAGGTTTCAGATCTGAACAAATCATAGCTTTTTATACTAGTACTTTCAGGTCGTTGGGAGTCAGTAAGTTCTTTCCTATCAGATCTGAATGTTTGGACCAATACAGTTTTGACAGCAGAGATGGGGATACCTAGATCTAATTCAACTTCAAACTTGTTACACGCTAATTTGGCTGCAATGTCTGTCTCATTATGATGGGTTATATTTATGTGTGAAGGTATCCATACAAAGGAGATTCGAGACCCTTTACTCTGTGCATCAATTAGGTCATTTATAATTGGGAGTATTAGGTTCTTGCTGTCGATCTTCCAAGAGAAGTTTTCGATTGCTTGAAGAGCAGACTTTGAATCGCAGAATATTATTCCTCCTCCAATATTTTTTAATGTGCTGGTTGCTAAATGTAATGCTGCTAGTTCTGCTTGTGTGGAGGTCAGCCAGTTGTTTAACCTGACACTGACAGACTTTGTGCAGATATTATTTCTATAAAACCTACATGCCGCTGCAGTCCGTCCAGTAGAAGACTGGACTGAGCCGTCGGTGTAGACACAGTGCTCGTGAGATCTTAGACTCTCGATGGAGGAGGCAATTGTTTCAAGAGTGACAGCTTTGAGTAGAGCAAGATTCTCATTATCTTTCTTGGTGACAGGTGTGTATGATACTTGAATGGTGGGGTACAGATAAAGAGGAATATCAGAGACTGGTAGATTGCACTTAAAAGGAATGTTAAGTTTAATGAGATTGTAAGCATTGTTTCTCAGCCAATTATCATAAAAGGAGTGAGTTGGTATGTCGGCACCAGTCAAAAGGGTGTTAACAGCACTAAATAATTTGTCTCTGAGCAATGCAGGAGATGTAGGATCTCTCATGACTTTAAGACAGAAGGTAGTGTTAACTTGCATTATTCTCTCTAGTATGGTTGGAAACTTCAGTTCTTCCCTCATGTTGATGATTCTTGTGCATCTTGGGGCACCAAGAATTATCCTCATGGCCTCGTTCTGTATTACTTCAAGTTTGTCCAACACAGAGGAGGGGAAATTAATTAAGTGCAGAGCATTATAATCAACGAGAGATCTAACAAACATCATATAGAATACAATAATATTTAAATGAACGATAAACTCTACGGATTTTTAGATGCACATTTCACATTCTCCAGCTTCATGATAGGGATGCAGAGCCCAATTCTCCTTCAAAGGGTAAATGTAGGGGCCAACCCTATGAGACTCCCCATAAAATTACCAATCAGTCTAGCCTAAAATGTCTGGCTTCCAACCTTTCTTTTTGTAGATGTACAAAGGGGGGGTACCTGGTATTACCCAAGCCTATTTGTCCATGTATCCATCTCTTGATCCATCTCTCCATCCATCTATCTACTGTCTGTCTCTTATTCTCTACCCGTTTCTCACTGTCTTTGCCTGTCTCAGTTCTGCCCCTCTCTTTCTTTCTTTTATAAAAAAATATACTGTAATTGTCTAATGTTTGGGTGGTAGCCAGTGAGAGGAGCTTAGTGGTGTGAAATGCTACAAAAAAAAATAGTTACCCCTTGCTCTATTAAAGGACTGTGGCTTGAGAAACCTTTTGAAGATCTAAAAGAATTGTTTGTTTTATGCAAGTACTGTACGGGCAAATTATCAATCGGAAAGTTCTGTGAATTTTTAAAAAATTCTGTGAATTTTTCAAAAATTCTGTGAACATTGGTGCATATTGCCATAAGAAAAACAAAATACTGTAGTTTTGAAAAGTTTGGTTTGAAAATATTTAACTGTGTATCTGGTGGGCAGTGCCAAAAATTGTGTGGTGTCTGAATGTGACCCTGGCACTCTGTTCCCTCCTGAATTCTGGTGACCCTGAATAGAATATGTTCATTCCATAACCCAGACTATTCTCTCTGTAAATTTGGGTGAGCCTAACCCCAAGCATATGGCCTCCAACTTTGAACTAACAAACTGACATTCTCTTATTATAATTTGTACTGTATAGATAGTTGGTACTTGTGATACTTCTAGCGGTACTTGGCAGTGCCTAGGTCTTTGTTTCCCGCCCCCACCTTCTCTCTCTCTTTCTTTCTTCACAAAGATATACAGGCATTTTATATATATATATATATATATATATATATATATATATATATATATATATATATATATATATATATATATATATATATATATATATATAATATATAATATATATTAGTCTAACAAACCACATGTAGGCGATGAGTCACAATAACGTGGCTAAAGTATGTTGACCAGACCACACACTAGAAGGTGAAGGGACGACGACGTTTCGGTCCGTCCTGGACCATTCTCAATTCGATTGTGATGAGGAAGTAGAGACAGGCAATAAATAGGCAAGAGAGAGCCGAGGAGCAAATAAACCACATGTAGATTGCCTTGAATCCTGATTTAGGTTTCTGAACAATATTCTGATGTGTAGGTGGAAGGGTGGGACAAAGCAAGGGTGTATGCTCGTAGTTACCTAAGTATAGCTATAGGATGAGCTACTCTTGTGGTGTCCATTCTTCCCAGTAATCTTTGTAATATGACATTTTGAAACTATGGATGGTTTGGGATCCACTGCCTTCTCACTTGACTTGTTCCAACCATCTTGTCCAACAACCATCAATCTTTCCTGCAAAAGAGCTCTTACTTTTATTTTTTGTTATTTTTGTTTCCTTAGCTTGAATCTCGTGGAGTTACACGTTTTAATAATTCCTCTTTGTCCAGTGTCGAATTGTTACTATTTTGTATGTCGTGATCATGTCACCTCTTTTCCGTTTATCTTCTCGCTTTGCATATTTAACATCTCTAGCTTCTTCTCATAACTACTTTTTCAGTTCCAGATACCATGTAGTAGCATGTCTTTGCACCCTTTCCAGTTTATTGATGTTCTACTAGAGATATAGGCACATTATAACTGCTACATATTCAGTTTTAATCTCAAAGTTGTGAACAAGCTCCTCCGTATTTCTTCATTTGTGTACAGTACTTAAAAGTGATTCTGAAATGTGTGTGGGTGCATTGGCTTTCAACAGACTGGCATTTGATAAGAGAAGCTAACATATGCCTCCCATCTGCTTCTTGATACAGTCCACACCCGCTCAGTTATTTGGTATAATTTTGGACAGGGTTTTTTGAACATTGAGATTTTTCCAACTTTCCTAACAAAATAAAGATTTTCTGTCTTATATTTTCATAAGCGGTTCTTTTGGTGAGGAATGTGCAATAGTATGATTATTATTATTGTAAACTATTTAAGCATGTAACACAGAACTTATTCCAACTCACTGAGGTTTAAATTTTTGTTACAAGCATTACTACATTTGTATTTTGACTGTAGTCTTCAGAATTGAGTAGCATAGACTACCACCATTACACCTTACATCATGTCCTTACCTGCGCACTAGCTATCAAAGGCAGATAAGACAGTGCTGATATAAGTACTGTACAGATATATCAATTCATTTGCCTTTATTATATTTAATATACAGTATTTTTTACAATTAATCTTGAATCCGTTTCAGATTGGGAACACACGGTGAAAGTTGGCGTCCTTGACTGTGCCGAGGATGATAATGTGCCCATATGTCGAGAACATGAAGTTATGGGTTACCCAACTGTCATGCTATTTGCTGCTCGCACAAACAAGGTTAGTAAATTGGTTGTTCACAATAAGCAGTTTGCTTGATCTTTTGCCTTTGTAAAAATGTTTTTTACTGTTTGACATGACATAAACTTAACTGCATCTATAAAGCAAATGTGTAAACAGCAACTATATGCAGGCAGGCTAAATACTCGATGATCGGCTAAAATCTGTGCGCGGGTGCACTCGGATAATGGCAGGGACTGTTTAAAGGAAGCATAGTAACATGATGCTCTCTGTAATGCTCAACAGCTTGGTGTGTTAATCTGGCCTCCTTTATCTTCATTTGCTGCTTCTAGTTGCCAAGTATGTGTCGGGGAAAGTAGCTATGCCAAAGTGTAATTATGTTAGGGTAGTTATAAGATGAGTTATGCTCATGGAGTCCTATCTTTCCAGTATGCTGTCATATGATGTTTTGAAACTACTGATTGTATTGTGAACTTTCTAGTTTGTGTGTGTTGGGGGTGGAGATGTACAAGTGTGTGTGTACTCGCCTAATTGTGCTTGCGGGGGTTGAGCTTTGGCTCTTTGGTCCCGCCTCTCAACAGTCAATCAACTGGTGTACAGATTCCTGAGCCTACTGGGCTCTATCATATCTACATTTGAAACTGTGTATGGAGTCAGCCTCCACCACATCACTTCCTAGTGCATTCCATTTACTAACTACTCTGACACTGAAAAAGTTCTTTCTAATGTCTCTGTGGCTCATTTGGGTTACCTTACCTTGAGGTGCTTCCGGGGACCCCCTTGTTCGCGTCCCTCCAGTGTTGAATAGTTCATCCTTGTTTACCTGGTCAATTCCCCTGAGGATTTTGTAGGTTGTGATCATGTCCCCCCTTACTCTTCTGTCTTCCAGTGTTGTAAGGTGCATTTCCCGCAGCCTTTCCTCATAACTCATGCCTCTTAGTTCTGGGACTAGTCTAGTAGCATACCTTTGGACTTTTTCCAGCTTCGTCTTGTGCTTGACAAGGTACGGGCTCCATGCTGGAGCCGCATACTCCAGGATTGGTCTTACATATGTGGTGTACAAGATTCTGAATGATTCCTTACACAGGTTCCTGAACTCCGTTCTGATGTTAGCCAGCCTCGCATATGCCGCAGACGTTATTCTCTTTATGTGGGCTTCAGGAGAGAGGTTTGGTGTGATATCAACTTCTAGATCTTTCTCTCTGTCTGTTTCATTAAGTACTTCATATCCTATTCTGTATCCTGTGTCTGGTCTCCTGTTTCCACTGCCTAGTTTCATTACTTTGCATTTACTCGGGTTGAACTTCAACAGCCATTTGTTGGACCATTCACTCAGTCTATCTAGGTCATCTTGTAACCTCCTACTATCATCCTCTGTTTCAATCCTCCTCATAATTTTTGCATCGTCGGCAAACATTGAGAGGAACGAATCTATACCCTCTGGGAGATCATTTACATATACCAGAGACAGTATAGGTCCAAGGACTGACCCCTGCGGGACTCCACTTGTAACGTCTCGCCAATCTGAGACCTCACCCCTCGCACAGACTCGTTGTCTCCTGTTGCTTAGGTACTCCTCTATCCACCAGAGTACCTTCCCTTTCACTCCAGCCTGCATCTCCAACTTTCGCACTAGCCTCTTGTGTGGCACTGTATCAAAGGCTTTCTGACAATCCAAAAATATGCAGTCTGCCCACCCTTCTCTTTCTTGCCTTATTTTTGTTGCCTGGTCGTAGAATTCAAGTAACCCTGTGAGGCAGGACCTGCCATCCCTGAACCCATGTTGATGCTGTGTTACAAAGTTCCTTCGCTCCAGATGCTCCACTAGTTTTTTTTCGCACAATCTTCTCCATCAGCTTGCATGGTATGCAGGTTAGGGACACTGGCCTGTAGTTCAGTGCCTCCTGTCTATCCCCTTTCTTGTATATCGGGACTACGTTAGCTGCTTTCCAAATATCTGGCAGTTCCTCCTGTTGCCAGTGATTTGTTATACACTATGGAGAGTGGTAGGCACAGTTCTCTTGCTCCTTCCTTTAGAACCCAAGGGGAGATTCCATCTGGGCCTATAGCCTTTGTCACATCCAACTCTAGTAAACACTTCCTTACTTCCCCGCTGGCAATCTCAAACTCTTCCAGTGGTTCCTGGTTAGCTATTCCCTCACCTCTGGAATTTCTCCTTGCTCTAAGGTGAAGACCTCCTGGAATTTCTTATTCAATTCCTCACACACTTCCTTGTCATTTGTAGTGAATCCTTCCGCCCCTATCCTTAATTTCATAACCTGTTCCTTTACTGTTGTTTTTCTCCTGATGTGGCTATGCAACAATTTAGGCTGAGTCTTTGCCTTGCTTGCGATGTCATTTTCGTATTGTCTTTCTGCCTCTCTTCTCATCCTGACATATTCATTCCTGGCATTCTGGTATCTTTCTCTGCTCTCCAGTGTCCTGTTATTCCTATAGTTTCTCCATGCCCTTTTACTTTGCTGCTTAGCTAGCCTACATCTCTGATTAAACCATGGGTTTCTCATTTTCATTTCTCTGTTTTCCTTTTGGACTGGGACAAACTTGTTTGCTGCGTCCTTGCACTTCTGCGTGATGTAATCCATCATATCTTGGGCCGTCTTTCCCCTGAGCTCTGTTTCCCATGCTATATCTGTTAGGAATTTTCTTATCCCCTCATAGTTTCCCTTTCGGTATGCTAACCTTTTGGTTTCGGTATCCCTCCTCGAGTTCAATAACCCTTCTTCAATCAAGTACTCAAACACCAATACACTGTGGTCGTTCATTCCTACTGGGTCCTCAAAACTGATTTCTCTTATGTCGGAGTCGTTCAGAGTGAAGACTAGGTCGAGTCTCGCTGGTTCATCATTGCCTCTCATCCTTGTGGGTTCTCCGACATGCTGGGTTAAAAAGTTTCTTGTCACCACCTCCAATAGTTTGGCTCTCCACGTATCCTCGCCTCCATGCGGTTCCTTGTTCTCCCAGTCAATCCTTCCGTGATTGAAGTCGCCCATGATGAGCAGGTGGGATCTATTTCTACAGGCAGCAGAGGCTGCCCTCTCAATTATAGTGTTAACTGCCATGTTGTTGTTTTCATACTCTTGACTGGGTCTTCTGTCATTTGGTGGAGGGTTGTCAACCCGTTCTCGCAAATTCGTAAAGTCAATATTGACTTATTAACTACGTGCATAGGTGATATACTAAACATAATAGATACCCTTAAAAAGATTCATAGAAAACACCGACCTTACCTAACCTTGTTAGTATCTTAAGATAAGCATCTTATTGCTTCGTAATTACAATTATTACTTAACCTATACCTATTATAGGTTAGGTAATAATTGTATATTCGAAGCAATAAGATGCTTATCTTAAGATACTAACAAGGTTAGGTAAGGTCGGTGTTTTCTATGAATCTTCTTAAGGGTATCTATTATGTTAAGTATGTCACCTATGCACATATTTAATAAGTCAATATTGACTTATTAAATTTGCGAGAACGGGTTGAGGGTTGTATATTACTGCTACTACTATTCTTGGTCCTCCCATTGTCATGGTGCCTGCTATGTAGTCCCTGAACTCCTCACAGCCCGGGATGGCCATCTCCTTAAAGCTTCATTCCTTTCTCATGGGTAGGGCCACTCTGCCTCCTCCCCTACCTTCCCTCTCTTTCCTTATACCTCTCTGTACCAGGTAAGACTGTACCTCTCTCAACCAGTTTAAGATAAAAACTAAACACTACCTAAGATAAAAACTAAACACTACCTAATAAATTCCCTGTAACCCACCTCACTCCTTTATTGTCAACCCATGTCTGTTATTTTATTATTATTATTTTTTTTAATCAACACTGTTTGTCAACCTATTGTATTTGTGCTGCTTTTTCAGTCATGTTCCCCCTTTTTTTTATCTTTATTTGTATTTGTTTTCAACACTTTTTATTCTTTATGCTCAATTAGTATTAAGTTCTAGATATTAATGTTTTTCTTGCCCGAAACGCATTGCGTAATAGTGGCTTTAGGCATTGTATGTACTAGCTCTATCTATATATCAATCCATTAATGTAACATCACTTGTATGTATGTACCTTACCTGAATAAACATATTTATTTATTTATTTACAGTATTTATTTATTACTGTGTACTCCTGGGAAAACGCGGCATTCGTTATGATTCCAGAGAGTTTTGTTTCGGTGAGTCCGATTACATCTGGGTTCACTTCTTGTGCTCTTTCCCTTTCCCTTGTGTGTGTGTGTAGTCATATGTACTTACCTTAAAAAAAAAAGGTAAGGTTTTTTACTTGTAAAAACCACTATCGCAGGCCCTCCACATTCTGTGGAGACAAAGCCTAGATACTGGCGTTATTCCTGATATACTAAAAACAGCAGAGATAGCACCACTTCATAAAGGAGGAAATAAGGCAGAGGCAAAAAATTACAGACCGATAGCACTAACATCGCACATAAAAATTTTTGAGAGAGTGCTAAGAAGTAAAATCACAAAATACATGGAATCACAGCAACTCCATAATCCCGGACAACATGGTTTCAGAACAGGGCGCTCTTGCCTGTCGCAGTTGCTGGACCCCTATGATATGGCATTAGATGCTATGGAAGACAAACAAAACGCGGATGTAATTTACACAGATTTCGCAAAAGCTTTTGATAAATGTGACCATGGTGTTATTGCACATAAAATGCGTTCAAAAGGAATTACCGGAAAAATAGGCAGATGGATCTACAATTTCCTGACCAACAGAACCCAATGTGTAATTGTCAACAAAATAAAATCCAGCCCATCAACCGTGAAGAGCTCAGTCCCCCAGGGTACTGTGCTTGCTCCAGTACTTTTTCTCATCCTCATTTCGGACATAGACAAGAACACAACCTATAGCACTGTATCATCCTTTGCAGATGACACTAGGATCTTCATGAGAGTAGGCAACATAGAGGACACGGCGAACCTCCAGTCAGATGTAGATCAGGTCTTTCTATGGGCTACAGAAAATAATATGGTGTTTAACGAAGATAAGTTCCAGCTCATGCGCTATGGAAAAAATGAAAATATAAAAACGGAAACCACGTACAAAACTCGGGCAAATCATAACATAGAACGAAAGGGCAATGTAAAGGATCTGGGTGTACTCATGTCGGAAGACCTTACCTTTAAAGAACACAATAAAGTAGCCGTCACAACTGCAAGAAAAATGACAGGTTGGATAACAAGAACTTTTCACACTAGAGATGCCATACCGATGATGATACTTTTCAAAACGCTTGTGCTCTCTAAGAGTAGAGTACTGCTGCACAATGACAGCACCTTTCAAAGCTGGAGAAATTACTGACCTGGAGAACGTGCAGAGATCCTTTACTGCTAGAATCCACTCGGTAAAACATCTAAACTATTGGGACCGACTAAAGAGCCTAAAACTGTACTCCCTTGAGCGCAGGCGGGAGAGGTACATAATAATTTACACGTGGAAAATATTAGAGGGGCTGGTCCCAAACCTGCACACAGAAATAACATCACATGAGACCAGAAGACATGGCAGGATGTGCAGAATACCCCCGTTGAAAAACAGAGGTGCAACTGGTACTCTGATAGAGAACTCTATCAACATCAGAGGTCCGAGACTGTTCAACACGCTTCCACTACACATAAGGGGCATAACTGGCCGACCCCTCACAGTGTTCAAGAGAGAACTGGATAAGCACCTCCAAAGGATACCTGATCAACCTGGCTGTGACTCATACGTCAGGCTGTGAGCAGCCGCGTCCAACATCCTGGTTGATCAGTCCGGCAACGAGGAGGCCTGGTCGACGACCGGGCCGCGGGGACACTAAGCCCCGGAAGCACCTCAAGGTAACCAAGGTAACCTTACCTAATTCTGTGTGTGGGTGGTTGTTTGGGGGGGGGGTTACGGGGAGGAGCAAAATAGACGAGTGTGCGTGAGGGGGGGGGGGAGAAAAATGCACTAGTATGATTGGGGATGAATTAAAGAGTGTGGGGATGGTGGAATACACAATTATTTGGTATGCACCAGTGTTGGTAGTAGAATGCAATAGAGAACAAAAGATGCAAGAATGTCGGTGTAAAATCAGGAAGCCTGAAGCACTCCTACAGACTGATGTATAAAATATAAACAGCTGATCATCAGTAACAGGATTCCTCACAGAACCAGTGGCACTAAAATAATTTTTTTCCAATTTGACCTTTACATTTGTTCATGCATATACATATTAAATATGATCATGATACTTGGTTTAACTTTTTTTTTAACCATTAAAAATTATTTTGTATAAATATTTTATATATACAGTGGAACCTCGATTAACGAGTGGCTCTATTAACGAGTTTTTCCAGTAACGAGCAAGCCACTCGCAGCAAATTTGTCTCTATTGACGAGCTCGCCTCTATTAATGAGCAAAACCACATGGTGCTTCCTAGCATCTCGCGAGTTCTCGCAAATTCTCGGACGCCTCTGATGCCAGTGTTGTTGTTGTATCGCACACGACAAGCATCCCTTTGGATTTATTTGAGCTTTTCTTTGGGTTTTTAGTGGTTTTGCAACTACAATTTGTAACACACGATGTCTCCAAAGAAGCTACTTGCTAAAGATAGTGTTGTCAAGAGGAAGAAAGACACAATTACTATGGATTTGAAGAAGGAAATTATACCAAAGCATGAGTGTGGTGTCTGTGTGACTGATCTCACAAGGGAGTATGGCAGGTCCTTATCAACAATTTACACCATTAGTAAGGGAATGAGGAGGTAAGGGAGGATGCTGCATCTTCCACTGAGATCAGGGAAGTGTTTGGAATGTTTGAAAAGGTGAACGCATTCTTGGAAAAGCTGCCCTGATAAAGCAGTGACAACCTGGTGTGTGAAAATGTTTAATTAATTTATCACTTTGTGATAACACTTTGTGAAAGTGTTATCACTTTCGCAGGTATATGTCGCTTGAACGTGACACAATTTTTTCTCTTGAATGCACCCAAACACCGCGCTCAAGCGTCATTTGAGAAAATATTTCTTTAAAATCCAATTCTTATCCGATCGACATGGGGATTGTATACATGTTTGCCATGAAATTTCCGTTTTTTCTAATAACCACATTGCCTATTTGGGAGAACGACACTGTATTGTATCTTCGTGGTAAGACCATTATATTGTTGACACGACGAGTGTAATCGATGTAGTTTTTTATTTGGTGCTGGTCTAACGCATCCTTGTGTGACATTTGAAATGAAATTTGGGTGAAATTCCCAAGAAGAAGAGTCCGCCTGACTCAAGAGGTAGATTCTCCTTCCACACCATAACCCCTCTCCTCCTTTCCAACTCTCCATCGTCTCCCTCAAGCCAGCAACTACTCTTCATAAGGTAAAGTAAACATTAAAACACTACAACAAAACATTTATATTTACATGTGCAGTATTATATTTACATAAAAAAATGTCATACAAGTATGGATGTTTTTGGGAGTGGAACGGATTAAATTTATTTCCTTTATTTTAAATGGGCAAATTTGTTTCTTAAGACGAGTTTTTCAGGTAACGAGCTCGGTGCCAGAACGGATTAAACTCGTTAATAGAGGTTCCACTGTACAGTATATCACAGCTATAGTGTTCTAACCAGCTGCTCTATATTTACAGGGAGATGTGGGCACGGATATGAAACGGTCTTCAACGATAGAGGAGATGGGCAACTCTGTCATCGACTTCCTCGTCGAGAAGCAGAGGGCTAATAATGGCTCTTCATCATGGGTAAATCTTCAACCATACCGGTAATTTAATGAAACAGTTTAGCACTCTTAAAATAAACCATTGGGCATGTTTTCCTTATGATAAGTGTTTACCTAGCAGTATAAAGGTACCTGGGAGTTGGGCAACTGTTGTTGCTTTGCATGCTGGGGAGGGTGAATAGTTCAGCCTTAAAGAGGACCTGAATATAAGCCTAAAGTATATATATACACAGGCTTCCTGTTTCTAACAAAATTATTATAATTAAATTATAATCTTGGTGCTAGACAAGAAAATATATAATGACTTAATTACCTGTACTGTATTGTGCATAAAATTTTGTTCAATAGCCCCAATACCTGGTTGATACTTGTTTGATACTGTAATACTGTATCAATATTCTTAATACTGAAACTTTTTTTTACCTATAATATCTTCTGAAAACTGTTGTATATAATGTGGTTATTTTACCAGATAGTGTAGCTAAGAATGAAAAATTAATCTCCAGGGTTTTGCTGTGATCCTTTGTTAGTACAGGTGTCGTTAGTGTATGTAAGACTCGATCACTTGGTTTTCCCAATTGCAGCTGCTATCTCTGTGCCTTGAAGTGTGTGTCTTATCTATGGTATCAAATAATAATAATAATTCCCATTGTTGGGGACAGGAAGCATGTACCTATGGCTTGGGGAGGTTTCCCAAGGCCATCGACTGACCTTCCCAAGGATGCAACTCAAAACAGTGTCTAACTCCTGGGTAGCTATTTCACTGATAGGTGAACAAGGCATCAAGTGAAAGGAAGCATGTCAAACTGTTTGTGTCCTCCCCAGAGATTGAACTCTGGGTCACTTGATTATGGGCCAAGGATGTAGACCACTCGGCGCTATTTATTCTGTCAAGGTTATTTTATTGTATGTAGCTATTGCCAAGCTTTTTCTTTTATTTCTCCAGGTGAGTGCCTGTGGGGAAAAGTAGGGTAACAATCTATTACTGTAATGTTGTGATATTGATGTCTGTAAATTGTAAAACCTGTCTGATTTCATTATACACTATACTAATTATTTTTATAAACAAATACTCTTTGCAGAGGAGCAGCAGCTGATGCATGGTCAGAAGTGCGGAATTATGGAACTGTAGAGCATGTGATAGTTATTGTTGATGTTCCTAAATCTTATAGAAGTTGGAGTACCATTCTTGACCTTGGAGGTTATTCCACTGTGAGTACTCGAGCCTTTCATTTCTAGAATATCTGGATTGACTTGCCATTTTTATGACTCGCTGTTTGTATTTTTGTGTTCATCTGTTATAGGTGTAAGTAAGGAATTGAAATACATAAATATAATTATTTTTACCGCACTGGAGATACAAAAGCAAATACCTTTTGCCTCTTGTTCACAGGATGAAATCTTTTCTTACCTCAGCTCATGTTTATTCTGGAACACAATCTGTCAATTTTGTATCTAGGTGCTAACTTGTTCTAGCCTGTCTAGGGTGCCTAGAAACTGAATCTAGATCCTCTCGTGAAGCATGTGTACTTAACATCTGACACCACTGTTTATATTCAGCATTATTATCCCTAACCTTTGATGGTACAGTCTCCAGTAGAGCTGGTAAGCCCAGCATAACTAAATATTACAAGTTGGAACATGCCAGATAATTATATTATACTAAAAATACTCTTGGAAAGCAGCTATGATTAGGAAGCACAAATCGTAGCTAATGAGACTTAAAAGTTTGTGTTAAACCAGCAGATAATGGAGTCAAATATGCAAAAGTAATTTTTTGCTTGATTTTCGTGTATTCATAACTACTGTAAGAGCTTGGTAATCCAAATTCCGGTAACCCAAATGAATTGACAATTAGAGTGCGCGACTTTTTAACTTTAATAGAAATTTTGGTTATCGGTAACAATTTGGTTATAAATAAGTGGTTATCCTCTTTACTGTAAAAGTTCTAATAGTGAGGTGAAGGGATGGGGCAGGGAGGCGAGTGTGGGGGAGGGATAGGGGGCAGGGAGGCGAGTGTGGGGGAGGGATAGGGGGCAGGGAGGCGAGTGTGGGGGAGGGATAGGGGGCAGGGAGGCGAGTGTGGGGGAGGGATAGGGGGCAGGGAGGCGCGTGTGGGGGAGGGATAGGGGGCAGGGAGGCGCGTGTGGGGGAGGGATAGGGGGCAGGGAGGCGCGTGTGGGGGAGGGATAGGGGGCAGGGAGGCGCGTGTGGGGGAGGGATAGGGGGCAGGGAGGCGCGTGTGGGGGAGGGATAGGGGGCAGGGAGGCGCGTGTGGGGGAGGGATAGGGGGCAGGGAGGCGCGTGTGGGGGAGGGATAGGGGGCAGGGAGGCGCGTGTGGGGGAGGGATAGGGGGCAGGGAGGCGCGTGTGGGGGAGGGATAAGGTGTTTGGATTGGAGGGAGGGAGGGAGGGAAGGGAAGGGAAGACCAGGGAGGGCAGCAGGAATTCTACACCATATTCTCCCTTCAAATACACACTAGGAAATTAAATACAACATTCCATAGTGGCATGAAAAACATTATATGAAAATCATTGGAGCAATCTGGGGATTTAAAGTGGTATTTTAGGTCACCCCAGTCATGCCTTAACCCAATGGTGCACAATATGCTGTAATTAATTTAGCCTGGGATCCTATACCACACCAGAGTGTATGCAGGTAATTTATAAAAGCTTGATTTGGTATCGGCTTGGTGCCTTCCTACTGGATTCAATTGTATCCCAGGGTTAAATTACTTATAGCATATCATGGTCCAGTGGGTTATGGTGCATGGCTGGGGTGACCCAGAATGCTGGTTCGAATCACTGGATTGTCAAAATGATTTTCACATAATGTATTTCATGCCATTGTGACTTCGTAGTGAATATTATGATGCTTTGTACATAAATCATATTATAAATGGATTGCAATTGTTAATAAATCCAAAATGTACTGTGTTTTCCAAATATTAATGCATGTTCAACTACAGGTTGCTGTTCGGTACAAGGAAGTAGATATAAATGATGCCAGAGAGTTTGGCTCTGTAACTCTTCCTGTCGTTATATTCATTGATAAAACTGGGAAGGAAGAGGTTGTGAAAGATGCTCCCAAAACCCGTGAAGAACTGAAAGAAATGATAATGAAAAAACTTGGTCTAAATCGAGGAATGTTACCATACAAGACCATCTTCTCAGGTGGGTTATTTTCAAATTGAAATACTTTACTTTATTCATAAATGTTTGTGTCATTTATAATTGGGTTAGTTTACACAAATTACAGTAAATTATTTGAGTCATAATATGTAATATCAATAATTAATTATATGCTGTATACTCAAATTTAGATTTAGAAGCTACATTTATCGGTGACTTAAAAGTCATTAAAGTTGTCAAATTCAGAATCATGAACTATGTTCATAACTTGTGCAAATCATTACAATAATGGCAGAACTAAACAGGTGCACATCAGTCTAAATAAAACTTGACATTTTTGGCATAAAGTGGGTGACCTTTAGCTTAGGATTTGAAAGGTAATATAAATATTGGACAAATTTAGTGTAGTTTAGCATAGCTATGCTGTACAGTATTTTAGATATAAACCATTAGAAAAAATAAGCGTGACCTATGCATTAAGTCACAGTACTTTGATTTAATTTTCTTTTAAACATTTGTGGGGTTACTCATTTTTTATCAAATTATTTGGGTAGTTTCTTTCTTAAATTTAACCACCTTCTCTATCAAATTATATTTTGCTGACTATTATAGGACGAAAAACTGATGCTTCTATGAAGAAGGATGATGTGGAAGGAGCTGGAGATGGGCAGCCAGAAGAAATAAACAGCGATATATTAAACTATGAAGACGATTTGCCTGATACAGCGTTTACTGGGACAGAGAGAGAAGACCAAGTGTACATGGTGGATATTGAAAATGCAATTTCTTATGCATTAGGTCATGAAGTCATACAGTTTAAAGTTATCAGTGGAGAAGCACTTAAATCTCTGCAGGAATTCTTAGATGTACTTGTAAGATATCTCCCTGCTAGACCAGTTGTCCATAAGTTCCTATCAAAGCTGTATAAATATACTCTCAGTCATGGGGACAACATCAATGGGGCACAGTTTGCTAAAGTTATGAAGTCCATACAAGGTGCAGATACTGTCCTACCGAGTCATCAACCATGGATTGGGTGTCTAGGAAGTGAACCCAGGTACAGAGGTTACCCTTGTGGTCTTTGGACAACATTCCACGTGCTGACTGTAAATGCAGTACTTCAGGATGGAAATAGCGAGTTCTACAATCCCAAGAAAACATTACGAGCTATTCATGGGTATGTGAAGCATTTCTTCTCCTGTAAATATTGTTCACAGCATTTCCAAGAGATGTATGCAGAGGATGCAGAATCTTCTGTAAATGTAGCAGATGATGGCATTCTCTGGTTGTGGAGAGGGCATAACAAAGTTAACAAGCGTCTTAAAGGGGATGCGACCGAGGATCTGTTACACCCAAAGCAGCAGTTTCCCCCCAAAAAATCATGTCCAGCATGTTGGAATGAAAGTGAAATGAGTGTAAAGGAAGTTCTGACGTATATGAAAAATATTTATGCGAAGGGGGCACTGTCATTCAGAGGGACCCAAACAATTTCAGTTCCATTGAGAAACAAACTGGCTAAAGTCAGGGAAGAGTTGGATAAACACAAACAAAAGGAAAAGATCACACCAAAATTGCCCGTGAATAAGAAGCTTCAAAATATTAGCGAGGACCAAGCTCTTCGTCCGTTGAATACATGGGGCTTCAACAGCACCGATGTTAGCCTTTGTGTGTTCCTGTATGGGATCTCAACCGTCATCATAATGTGTGTTTACTGTATGGTTGTAATCAGAAGGAAAATGAGAAGAAGAAGGTTCTTAGAGGCATACAAATTGCCGTAAGTTATCAGCTTTATATTTCCTGTTTTTTAGATACAGTAGTTTATGTATACGGTAATTAAAATTTGGGATAATTCTGGATGTGTACTCGCATAATAAATTTTTAATTAATAAATTCTTTATTTTTAGTACAGTAATTTGAAATAATATAGCACTTTGCCTCATGGTAATGATGTTATTACACATCCATTTCATAACTAATTTTATATATACTGTATAATAAAAATTATGTAAATGAATTAATTTTTACTCGACTGGCAAAATTGGTTAATTTTTTTCTTCCTGTTAGGGTGGACAAATAAACTGGCTTTGATATATAAATATTGTCTTGGTGCATTCTAAAAACTTGATCATATTATGCAACTTTAACCCTTCAGCTGCGTGATGTGCTTATGTCAGTGTTTTCCCGAATAGCCTTGCATTACCGCAGTACGTTTCTAAAAGCTTTACCACGTGATGAGTAACTTAAAGCAGTCAGGATATCGGCCACATCTACCATCAATTTATTGCTCTAAAACTCAGTAAGTTACTGAAACGAATATAATAATTAATATTATACAATAATTATTGTAATACAATAATTAATACTGTATACAAATATAATAAAGGTATTATATTTGATTCAAATATAATGGTAATTTATGACTTGTAAAACCAAAAAAACTTTAATTGATGTAAACTTTATTATTTATTGGTAAATACTATAGTGGTAAAACATTATGCAGCAGTGAATTTTAATACTAGAAGCTTTTTAAATGTAAACAGCATTTTGTTTGTGTGGCAGCCTTTGTGATAACATACTTGGCTGCATACAGGCAGTTGCAGAACGGGTTTTCTAAGGTCGACTTTGTAAGTGCTTCAGACCAACACTGGCAAAAATGACTTTCTTATTTTTCTCGCTATTTTCATATAGCTGCATATCATTTTTAATGGAGGAAATATTTGAAATAATTTACTTTGTGTGTCTTTGGGAAAAATTGTACAAAAAAATGCAGCTGAAAGGTTGAGAGAATTGCCTAACCTATACAGGTAGAAACCTTTAGCAGATCTCCATGAACTGTAGTGCGGTCCTGTGTGTGTTGTGTGCGACGGTGACTCGGACACAAGATTGGCGACTTGGGTTACCTATCAAATTGATTTCCAGAAATGTGGTTCAGTAAATGGCTTATTGGAAAAGAAATGTCAGATTGCTCATAATCACTGTAGTTAAATGAGTAAAATTAACAATAAGGTAGTTACGTGCCAGTTAAGGAAGATATTTGCCCACCCTAAAAAACACCTAAATTAGAACCAATAACTTTTGCAGTATTTAGAGTTTGATTTTTAATGTCGTACAGTATTTTCCTTATGTCTCATGGTTAATGACCCTGATTGTCATATTTTAAATTTTTTTAACAATTATGAATTTGACATGCTATCTACAGTAATTTAATAGTTCTTAATTGTGTTTTATTCAGGTAAGTAATGTTTGTACATTAAAACTGCTATGCAATGTGATATAAACTATAATTTATTATCAATTGGACTCTCTCCACATCCAGAGTTGAATAGAAATGACTTTATACATACACACAAAACACACACAGATGTATACACATATTTACACTCTCACTCACTCAAATTTAAGAAGTTAGGTGAGAAGATGGTGGAGGCCAAAATCATCAGTAGTTTCAAAGCGTTATATGACAAAGAGTCCTGGGAAGATGGGACACCACGAGCATAGCTCTCAGTATGTAACTACACTTAGGTAATTATACTTGTGTAACACACACACACACACACACACACCACTTTCATCCCCTTCACCTACCTCTGGCCTCCTTTCTCCTCCCCTCCCTACCTACACTCCTTTCTCTCGTCTCCTTTGTTCCTCTCCCTCTCCTCCCATTTGTTTCTCTCCCTCTCTTGTCCTTCATCTGCCCACCCCTTCTCTCTCTCTTTCCCCCCTTTCCTCCAAACCGGCCCCATTACCTTTCCTCCTGTCTACAAAACACGGTATAATACACCTGTACTTAAGACTTGGCACACATTCCACTTTAGTAAGTAATGGTCACAACTGTGTTTTTTTTTACCGTGTATTTTAACATGGCCAGATATTTTCATATGTTAAAACAAGCATTGTTTTATTAGGTTTTGTTTTTATTGTAGTATCCAGGTAGTGGTTTGTTTGTTGATAACCAGAACACAGTCCGGCGTACTTCGCATCTGTGTGGGAAACACGGTACACACATTTTGTTGGACATATTTACAAGAGATTATGTGAAGTTATATTTTTCTAATTTTTTTACTGATTTAGCTCGGTAATCAGT
Organism: Procambarus clarkii; assembly: GCF_040958095.1. NCBI lineage: Eukaryota > Metazoa > Arthropoda > Malacostraca > Decapoda > Cambaridae > Procambarus > Procambarus clarkii. Next base: position 8,906,189 of record NC_091209.1, on the reverse strand, counting down.
TTTTTGACATTGTGTAAAATATACAGTAAACATTAATTCTTTTAAATAAAAAGTATTTTTTCTTGTAGTTTTCTTAATATAGTTATAAGCTAGTTTATATTGAGTACCATAAATAATTTTTTTTTAAAGTGAAATAAAATTGGACCATTTACAAATAAATTATTTTATGCCAATGAACTGTACCACAATGAACATTATAGAATGTTTGTGGTACAATTAGCCTTTGACATTGACTATGTAGACACTGCAGTGAAAAAAACACAAAAATTGAGTAAGTGTATTTGGAGAAATAAAAATAAAAGGGGCCAATTACAAACCCCCAGACACCATTGGAAGAGACAAAGGGGTGGGATGGAGGGAGCTACTGACTTGCAACCAGATGGAGGCATTTCATTGTATTCAGCACTGAACGCTACCTCACCACAGAGCTGTAGTAGACAAACTGGGGGGGGGGGGAAAAAAAAGAAAATCGGTCAAGGCTTACGATGGAAAAAAAAAAAAGAGGGAGAAAATGGCTGGTGTGGCTTGGGAACAACTACCGGCTAGCCAGCACCCCATTAGTGTAAAATTCCTTGACTGGCTAACACCCTCTTTATGCCAAAACTACCAGCCTGAATTTTTCACTGTAGATGTGTTAGCAAAGAAGACAACAAACAAACAAACAAACAAACCCAAGAACAAAGGACTAATGATGCATGATTAACAAATATTGCTACCACATTAGCCCCCCCCCCATGTACTCAATTCAGACGAACATTCCGAAAGGGAAATAATTGGCCAGAGGTGATCATGACAATACTTCATTATTAATTTTGATGTAGGTCGAGAAGGAATTGTGGATGCTCAATAGAAATACTGAGTGCAGTATAAATTCCTTAAGAAGATGAATACTTTTGATGAGTAGCATAGTAATAAGCATTATAGAGGAGAATATTTAATTTTTTTTTTTTTTAATAGTACTTAAAAAATTTGTGAATATACTACACTGTACCACTGAAAGAAGAGGAATTGATTATTGTTGAGGAGAATAATGAATGAAAGTTAAGAGGAAAATATTGTAATTGGCATAATCTGAAAGTACAGTATTATTAAATAGTAAATGTTTTGCAGTATATCAGGGTTATAAGATGCAAGTGAATGAGGTAATTTAGAAGTTTATAAATGTCTTTGTCACACACACATCTTGGAAAATTTATAAATGAAATCTATAACAAGATTTGTCATGGTTGAAAAATCATCTAAAAATATAGCATAGGCATAAATTAGATTTTCTTATGCAAGTTTATGATGACAGTGTTTAAATTCGGTCATAAGCCCGACTGCATCAAGAAATGCACTATTTGATCGTACTCCTCACGATGTACTGTACATGTGTAGACTGTAAGTCAGAAAACATTAGAAGAACCGGCATGTCCTTGTATAGTTTCCAAAATGATCTGACTGCAAAACCGAGAGAAGAACGTAGGAATATGATGAGACTACATATATTGTGGATCATTTGGTTAAACTGTAAAAGAAAAATTTATGAATTTACCTAGTTTACCTTGTGCTAGTTCTTGGGATCAGTGGCCCATGGGACCAGGCCTCCTGGTTGCTGGTCTGGTCAACCAGGCTATTGAATACAGCTGCTTGTAGTCTGAGGTACGAGTCACAGCCCAGTTGATCAGTTAGGAAGAATAAATGTGAAATCATTTTAACAATTTTGATTATTTGTTATGCTGTTATGACTTTCTCTTGGGCAAATAATGTACAGTACTGTAATTTTGTGTAAATTAGCTTCATTATGAATGTACAGTACAAATGTTTATGAAGTTTTTTCATTTTTAGTTTTAATAAAAAAGCAAATTGGAGTGTTAAATAAAAGCATGTAGAAATGATAATGTAATTGGTGTAAAAATCTGTTGAGTGGAAGTGGTGAAGGGAATTCTAAATGCAAACATGCTTGAATTTGCTGGTGTGAGAATAATTGAAAACGATATCTGCAGATATCACTCTGAAATAGACGAGGTATAAAAAATGATTTTACTCACAAATCAAATACATTTAATTTTTATGTAAAAAAATAAGAAAAAATAAAATAGATATGTTTTGAGGCTTGGTGCACAGTAGGAGTAAGCCAGGTGGGGGAGTCACTGGGTACATACACACGAGGTATTTGTTGACACATGCAGGGCTGAGGAGACTTGTGTTCAAGACGGATGGCTTTTATAGTTCCCGCAGTCAGGGACAGGAAGCCTGTACAGTACTTAGGTCCATCAAGGTCCTCTAGACCACCTACTGACCTTCTCCAGGGTGCATCCAGCAACAGTTGACCAACTCCCAGGCAGGCGATGAGTCACAATAACGTGGCTAAAGTATGTTGACCAGACCACACACTAGAAGGTGATGGGACGACGACATTTTGGTCCGTCCTGGACCATTCTCAAGTCAAGAATTGACTCTGAAAACGTCGTCGTCCCTTCACCTTCTAGTGTGTGGTCTGGTCAACTCCCAGGTATCTATTTACTGATAGGTAAATACATCAAGTTAAGTTTTTTTTTTTTTTTTTTTTTGAAAGGTGAAAGGAACCGTTTTTGTTCTGCCCAAGACAGTGTTTTAATTCATAGTTAATAATAATTCATTGTGTCGGAGGACATGAAGCCAGGTTATACATGAGGTACATGTTAGGCTTGTACTGAGGTCCAGACCCCCCACCAGATTACCTCCCACCAGGGGGTATCTCAACCCCCCCCCCCCCAGGTCTAGTTACTGACCCACCCTAGGATGCAACCCCACAAGAAGCTGACTAACTCCTGGGTACCTATTTATTGTGAGTTGAGAACAAACCCAGCTACTACCGGGATCCTCTTAAATGTACTACCAGGAATTATGTTCATAATTCCACTGTAGTTTTTCATTATGTTGAATAACCTTAATTATGTACTCATAATTGACCAAAATAGTGACAGAGTAATGTATAGGCCTACAATGTATTGAATTTTTCTGTTGCATGTGAACCTGTTCTTGGCACAGCTTAGAAGTGCCTTGCAATCCACTTACTTGCTGCTATTTTGCTTGGGAACATTGTCCAGAAATATTCAAACAGGCAAGACAGCCCAAATTGTCATTAGACAATAACAGTAGGCAGGCCATTAGTAAACGATAACCTCATCACATAGTAAGGAATTACAAAATGATAGCAAAATGTGTCATGGTCTACTAAATTACATCTATATAAACAGTATTACTGTATAACAATATTTACTTAATTTGTATGAAAACTGGGTGATAGTAACTAAAATTGGCAAATTATGATAACTGTATTGACCAAGAGTTAAGCAAATGACAATAACTGACCTTTATGAGTTACAGAAACTCAAATATGGGAAAGCTGCAGAGTGATCATTTTAATTTGTGCAAAATTTTTTGCCCATATGCATGTCCTCTCCTTGTGCCAGTGCATTACATGTTGGAAGTTTAGCCATGGTGCTTTGGCTTGCAAAAGCAATATGATCTTTTGCCCTATTTCAGACAAGTCTGGCCCATATTAGATTCACAATCATACCAGTTTCCAGCAATGTGTTCGTTTATCATTTGTTGTTCATTACTACTGCATGCCACCTGCTCATCTTTAGTGGATTTGCTGTTTGTTGATCCTGTTTCCTTCGTTCCCTGCTCCAAAGCTTCTTTATCCAGGGTTGTCCGCAGTGTCAGTGTCTGGCCACCCTGCAGTCTACCCCCAGTCCTACAATGCTCATAAGATTGCAGCTCTGTCTGCAGTGTTTTTAACATGTCATGGGCTCAGGTTCTAGCATAGAGATTTTGAAGGTCTTAAGGTTCCTGGTGGTTCATTCCCTGGTCAGTGTTCCTTGTTCCCATTGGGCTTGTGTTGCCCTCGGTTGGGTTTCTGTACCGATGTCTCGTCTTTGTGAGTATCATTTTGCTCTCCTAATTCCTGGTAAGTCCTATGATTTTTCTTCTCATAATAGTCAGCTTTGAGGAGCCATCATTCAGCTCTCTCCCAGATAAACAGCATTTAATGTAATGAAAAGTCTCTTTGTGGAAGATAAGAGTCTTGGTGTCTGTGATTCCCAAAACCCAGCTGTTGAATATAATTATTTTATGGTGCAATCCATATAGTTCCCTGTCCCTGCCCTGTTTCCTTATTTCTTGTGTTTGCAGGTTCACCCCTGACCCCTCCAGAGCGAGAGGGGTCAGGGTCAGGCTGGTTGAGACCCAAGGTGACCTAGGTTACTGTCTGATGGTAGAGAGGCATGGCGCATTTTGCATATTTAATCTGAGGCAACGTTTATGTGCCTTGTTGACCTCTATGGTGTCTTAAGTAATTTACTGTAAATTTATGATAACTAACCCAACTATAAATGTACAAACATTTGTGAATAAAGTACTACTTTAGTATTTCAGTTTCAGATTCCTTAAAGCAGTAGCTTTTGTTACACCTATAATTTCTGTTGGGCTTTCCCCAGTTTTGTGGTTGCTCTCTGCTTCGTAGAGTGAACCAAATTCTGGTTTTTGCCTCAGTAGGCGAAGAAAGGGTATGGCTTCCCCAGCCTCGAAAACCAGGCTGGGGGAGCGACTAGTAGGAAGGCAGAAAAGGCTCTCCCTGGCTCTCCAGAAAAGAGCGTTTCATTACATTCAGCACTTGATTTTTTCATAAGAATCTGGGTGCATTTGTTTTTGTTGCATGTGATAATATTGTAAACTTATAAGACATACCTATTGATCAAACATCTTAAGTGCAAAATTTAGTTTCAGTGACTAATTTAAATTTTATTTAACATGCAGCAGCAGAACAGAGGACGTAAACCAAAAAGCTTCCCAAGAGTACATTGAAAGCATTGACAATCATCACAAGGTGGAGGAGTAATGTCTTGTGATCTTTAATCTATGTTCACATTACCATACTTGTAATGCACTATACGTACATACAGGCTATCAAGCTACTGGCTCAATTGAAATCTTTCTCGAGCGATTTATTCAGGTTTTTTCAACACGCATTATGAAATTTTGTTTCCACCTGTGCTTTAGTTTGATCTATGTAAAAACCATTAGAAAGTGCAAATGATAAGTTTTACATTCACATTTATTTATTTATACAATGTACGTATATGCTGTACTACACTAATTTTGAAGCCGAGGCCTCATAGATGTCTCTCGACTCGGGAGTCATTTGGACCACCAGGACAATTTCCAGCCCGTTCTCATAATCAAAGGCCAAAGTCCATTCCATGCACCCGCCAAACCTTGTTTATGAATGAATAACAGTTTACACACACTCAATTGATGACGTCCCAAAACTTCTGGAATAAGTGCTTCGGTGACAACTTTTGTTCGAACTACAATGCTGTCAGTGCTTCACCCATGAACTACAAATAATCGCCAACAGAACATAAACACTTAACCTAACCAATGCCTAAATATGCACAATATGCTAATATATAACAATATTAATTAATATTTGAGAAAATCCCTATTTTGAATGAACAGCATGTTAATATTTATGAATGCGTCTTTGGGGTTGACCGCTGGATGGAATGGACTTGATTTGAGGATGGGTTGCAATTTTACTACACTAGGCTCCCATGAGCTACTCTCAAAGCCTAATAAGGATTAGAAAGTATTGAGGCCATGTGATGGGGTCACACCCACATTCCCTAGACATTTCAGGCACACACACACTACCAATCTTATGGTACAGCCTCAATATTTCCTACTAAGGATCTTTGCAAGTGGTGGTGTCTGAGATAATAGGTGGGCAAGGGAAACAATGGTGAGTAACTTAAGTGGCCTCAGAGGGACCAGCCCACTTTGACACACAACAGGGAGCAGTTACCTTGAACACCTTCTCCACCCCTAAAGTGTTAAATTATCAACACATGGAACACTAATTAGTGCTCTGTAATTACCATTACCAATTAAACTAACTAGTGTCAACTGACAAAACTGTATTAGTAACTAGGGTCGAAGAGAGTTACCATCTTGCTGTTTGTATAGTGACCCGCCATAACTATCTTGAGCTCTCCAGAGACCAGCAAGGTTGTTTTTGGCTACTTTTTCCCAATGAGTGTTGTATCAGGACAATGATTTATCTCCTTTTATAGGTTTTCTTCGCTGTGTGTTTAACTTGATATATTTTTGTTCCATTGGCTATAGCTATTCACTACAGCTTTGTTTCATAGTTAAATTCCCTGGCACTGTTTGACAAATATCAACGGCCCCAGAGATAATTTTTCTGAAGTTTCATGGAGTTGCTTTTGTATGGATTAGTTCATGTTGAATTCTTCCCTGGCTTTGATTGTGCCTAAAAAAATTGTTCCAGGGCTGCCTCCTGCCACTGAGTTTTTTTTTACCAAGACACTGATTTGGAGCTGTGTTCATTCTGGCTGGCTGTGAATTTAAAAGATGCACCAAGGTTTTACTGTATCTGATAGCCATTCTTACCACCTCCATCTTCTTTATCCTCCTTTGATCATGATCAAGGTGGCAGCTTCTGCAGTTGAAGACCTCTTGTCATTCTACCCTGCCATTCATCACTCTCTCCTGTGGTAGTATTGTATTGGTATCACTGGATATTTTCATATCTTTCATTTTCTGTTCCTCACCCCATGGTTCATAGCTCCTTGTTCCTAGATATGTCTGTCCCGGCTTCCCTGACAAATGGTTAAGTTGAATTAGCTGCAGGTTTACCCCCCAGGCTCATGACTTCATAGTGCACCATTCTCACTGCTTTCCTGCTGTGTCCTACTCTGATGTTAGAACCCATGGATTCTGGAGATTGGATTAGACTTTGACAGCTTAGTACCTTCCAAATTAAATTCATCCATGTCATTAATAACTGAATTGGTGGAATGCTTGGGTAGGTCAATAACTTGGTGCTGCATTCATCTGCAGCTTGTGTCAGCATTACTCTGTCTCTAGCTTGTATTATTGCCCTATCTATTTTGTTCCTAATTTTATCTTTCAGTGAACATGGAGAGCTGGCTCACTGTAAAAAGGTGCATTATATCTGAAATAGGGTATTGAGCCTATTGAAACCCTGCTTTCTTAGCAGTTCATCAGATATTCTTGTTCCCATTGATTTTACCCCCATTTTCCCTAGCTTGCCTGTGTGGGCTTAGCTTAAAGTGTGGAGGTAGCTCCCTGTGAAGCTGTTTACTATTGGGGTGCTATGTGCTATCTGTCGTAGCAGACTGATAACTCGATGTTGGCTTGAGTAAGACTCTGCATTGTCACCATTACTCACCTTTTATCCCTAATAAGACAATTTGCAAAAGATCCTTACCAGGCTTTGCAGAGAAAGTGACAAAAGCCTAATGCAGTGACAGTGTTCTGGTGACAGAGTTGGCACGTGGAGCATGTAACCACCTGCTCTGAAAGTAGTGTTTTGCTGTTTACAATACTGTACTTCATTTTCATTTTTGCTTTTCATTTAAACATTCAAAGTAGTGTTTTATTTAGAAAATCTATATTGTAACTAAAAAGAATTACAGTACTGTATTATTTAGCAAATAATTTTTAAATACTGGACAGTACTTGTACAGTCTTTTGATATTTAGTGGAAAGTTTCATAGTGCAGAACTATACTGTATGTTGAGCCCTAAAACACTTGCACATGTTTAGATTGTTTGTGATTGGTGAGCACTCTGTAGCAGCATGTAGGAAAACCTTGTTACAAACATGGAATAACCTCTTAACGTGCTATTAGAAAAATCTACGTAAGTAATTTCCCTAAGTGCAGATATTTTTCTTTGATGTGGTAATATGTTATAGTATTCCTGATTCTTGAAAATGATTGTCCATTCTCTTTGATTATTAGGTGTCACCAGTGATCTTGTTCTATAATTTATTTGTTGTAAATTTCCATATTGTTCCGTAAGAATGCCTTGTTGTAGTGGCATGAAACCTACAACATTAATACTGTATAGAATCATTAGACTATTTTTTTAAATATTGGAAAGTGTTGCCCAAAATTCTGTATTTGTCATGGTGCCTTACCAAGAGTTTGACCTGGAAAAGGTGCCTCATTGTATGTTGATTCTTTTCCCTTTGTGTATAACTAGATTCCTACCTGTAATTCATAGTACAGTGGCACCTCAACTTACGATAATTTCAAGTTAAGATATAAATTTGATTGGAAAATGCGACTCGACTTACGATAGTGTCGTTGACTAACGATATTTGTTGATACACGTTTGGGTCGACCTAGTGCATGGTTCCTGGTCGCGTGGGCCGACCTGCCTCAGTTTACTAGGGCCGCCCGCTTAGTGACGATCACGCTTATAAGAAATTCAATTTTTTTTGTGATTTTTTGCTTTTTGAACATAAAACTGATTATTATATATCACGCCATGGGACCCAAGAAAGTCAGTGGTAAGTAAGGTTCAACATATGAAAACACATGTGAGGATGACCATAGAAGCAGTACAGAATATCCCTTCCAGAAAAATTAAGAAAATGTGTGCAGCTTGGGAGGAACTGTAAACTTTTGCTGAAACGACTTGCTCAAATCAAGCTGCAGTAGGCTGTTGCCTTAACCTTTTTAATGACACACTTATGTTTCACTACAGACAAATGTTGAAACAAAGGGAAAAAGAAGTGTCGCTAGACAAATTTTTAGTGAGACAAACAAACAGTGAACCACAACCAGGTCCTAGTGGTATGCAGGCAAAATGTACGTGTGTGTATCCCAGAAAAATCATCACTGCCTGATGTTATAATGGAAGGGGGACTCCCCTTCCAAACAGTAACAACACTCCTCCTCCCCCATCCTCACCATCTTCCATACGCCAACAAGAATCACCAGTAAAGGTAAGTAATAACTTGTACATACTTTTGTAGTGAAGATTTGGGTGAATTAGGTATAAAATTTACTTTGAAGGTAATTTTTTGGAGTCGGGAACGGATTAATTCATTTCCCTTTATTTCTTATGGGAAAATCATTTCGACTTACGATACGTCTCTGGGAACAGATTACCATCGTAAATCGAGGCTCGTTGTATTTGATATTACCCACACACACAACTCTCGCCATTCACCCCCCCCCTACACACACACAGCTGATGATGCTAAGCTACTAAGGAAGATACTTTGACCATTGTCATGCCCTTCAAGATGACATGGACAAAATAAATGTATGGAGCAACACTTAGCAGATTTAATTCAATGTGAATAAATGCCAAGTTATGGAATGTAGAATAGGAAAAAATAGGCCACAGAGAACCTCAAATTATGTGAAATGGCTTTCAAGAACTCAGACAAGGAAAGAGACCAAGGGGTGATCTTGGATAATAAACTGTCATTAGAGGACCACATGAAGGATATTGTCAGAGGTGCCTTTGCTGGGCTTTCCAACTTCAGAATTGCTTTGAAATACCTGGATAGTAAAATATTGAAGAAAGGAAGAACAATGGCTGATAGGAAGAGGAAGTGTGTTGGTAACGCACCAGTGCTAAGGAAGCCGCAACCCATTATCTTAAGAGATGTAGCTAGCAAATATCAAGGGCTCTGAGAGGGGTGAAAAACAAATACAGATTGCAACCACTCAACCATTGGAACTATCTAAATGACAAAACAAACAATTTCAAGAATGTGAAGTGTTTTATACATCTGAAATAAACAACAATAAGGAAAAGATTTAATTTAATTTCTGATATAAAGACCTTAAGGGACTTCACAAATGAAGACCTTAAGGAGTTGGATCAGCAGAGACTGAAGATGAAGCTGTTTGTTTTGCTGGACTGAGACACCCCAGTAAAACAATACACTCAAGAAAATGGCAAGAGGTATTTAAGCTGATTAGCAATGTTTGATAAACATGATGATGATGCAGAGATATTTAAACATCTAAAAAATTGTGTTAAATGGTCATACAGCGTATAAGCATATTTACGTGGAAAAGAAGCATATTTACATGTAAAGTGCAAAGTACCTTGAGAATGTTTTTCCCCAAAAAGACTAGCCCAGCAATCACCTCTCAAAGAGGCGTTAATCAATAGTCTATGATCGTCAAGAAAAAGGTTGACCCAAAACCTTCACGTTCTACAGCAGCTAGTGACTGATGATGACCCACAGGTGTTTGCCACCCATCAAACACAGCCAACCTCCGCTGCCAGCGCATACCCGCGTATCACTACCTTCTGCTGCTGCCTCCTCCAGGAACTCTTCACTCCTCAAAAAGAGCAAACATTGACAAGCAGGACAACTCCATCATTCAAGGTAAATAATGTTATACTTTATCATATTGTATGTCTCAAAAGTATTGGTTTTGTGATGGTTTTTGGTGATCCAGGAACTCATCTTCCAATTTATAGTATTAAGCCTGTGGGAAATCTTGTTCTGAACAAATACTTAATGAACACATTTTCAGAACATAACCTGTTTGTGGTAGAGGGGAACTGCCGGTATTAAAAAATAAATGTATGCTCCATTTAACATGAGTAAAGCAGTACTACACTACACATCAAGTATTGTGATCAACAATACTACAATAACTACTAAGGTATTATGATGGTAGGGTGTCAGTGGAGACCATTCATGCATAGAGAATTATTGACTTTCTGAACTTGATACAGAAAATTGGCGTGCGTGTGTGTGTGTGGGGGGGGGGGGCGGTTCCAGGTCTAACCAGGTATTATTTATCTGTTGCTTTATTGCATATTGTAGTACAGCTCTTTGTATTTTTTATATCCCTGTACAGCTGTTTGTATAGGCTCTTGTATTAATATATTTGCAGCTTTTCATCGTACATTTAATGTTTCTTAATTAAAGCTTTTACTTTACTCAATAATATTTATGTGATGGAAAGTTTTAAAATCAAATCTTTCCAAAGGTTTTGAGTATCATTTCATGTCCTTATATTCTTTGTCGAGTGCCTTAAGAGAGGCTACAGACAGACAAGTCCCTGGTTCAGGAGTTTTTCAGGCACAAACGATAAAGGGGCAGACTGATGTATTTGAGAGTGATGACAAGAGATCCCCAGCTTGAACATACATTATTAACACTCTTCCCACTTACATTATTTAGGGAGGCACCAGTCCAGAGAAAACTGGTGAACAACATAATGGATAAACAAGGACTACCACACTCCAGCAGTCGTCCACAGCAGCAAGCCACCACTTCATAATAAGAAGTGTACAGTGCTGTTCATGCATCAACACACCCCAGCAGTTGTAAATGTAGTTCTTCTCATGAATTGACATACAGTATAGGGTTTAACTTGTACAATCTTTGTGCCTACTCAAAGATTGCTGCCTGAGCTCACCACCATAGTACATTCATTGTGAAATGCTTTGTCATCTCCCTCAGTGCACCTATCAGTATTTACTGAATACCTTGTATCTATATCTGTATTTGAGAGACGACGTCAGTCCCTGCAGACTGGCATGAGGCAAGTGTTCTGTTCAGAACCCCGGTTCTCAAGGGACTTCACCTAAGGATTTTTACCCAATTGCTCTGACAAGTTACATCTGCAAACTTTTTGAATGTATGGTTAATGTACATCTAATGTGGTTCTTAGAACACTATTGCTACCTCTTCCCCTCTCAATTTGGCTTTAACAAGTTTCACACGATTGATACATTTGTAGACTTGGAGGTCTACATTTGTACTACATTTGCTGCAAAGACATCTGTAGTTGCTATTCATTTTTGACCTGGAAAAGGCCTGGAAGAGACCTGGAGATATAATATTTTATCCCAACTACATTTTTTTGGCTTTCGTGGGGATCTCCTCTTCCTTAAAAGCTCTCTCTTGTCGTTTATTTGAAGTGAGACTTGGTACCACTTTGACTTTTTTTTTCAACAATAAAGGTGTTTCCCAAGGCAGTATTCTGAGCATTATCCTTTTCCTAGTTGCCTTTAATGATCTTCCTTTCTTACCTTTGGTAGTTTCTTGGGCCTTTGTGATGAGGATCTCACTCTCCGCTGTTGTGTGATCGACTCCCCGTGCTTCCAACACCAGCTCCATCTCCAACTTGCGAGTGATGCTGTGTCATCCTGGGCCACCAATCTTGGCTTAAAAGTTAACAACAACAAAGACTTGAGCTAAGACTTTTTCAGAAGTGGGTTGTTCTTTGGCCCCTAGTTTCTGCTAAACTTTTGGAGGCGACACTCGTATGTCTTGGTCACCCCCATATATTTCATTTCAGAGTTGATGCTTTAAGACCATTACCTTATTTAGAGTGTTGTCCTATACTTCCTGGGAAGCTGATAGATGCACACTCCCCTATTTGCACTTCTCTCTCTCATGCTGTCAAAACTCGATTATGGCTGCTCTGCCTGCTCCTTTGTCGTCTTGATGCTTGGTACCATAATGGGTATGGTACCATGTGCCTCGGCACTGGTGCATTCCCTACCCAGAGCTTGTATATTGAAACCATCATCCTGTCTTTACAGGATCATTGTGACTGTTAGTGCCATCACGGCCTTGCATGGTTTCTGCAACGCTCCCACTCTCACTTATGCTGTGCTTTGACTGATATCCCCTCATGTGGGGCCCCATTCCGTTTTTCTGTATAGATGCTTCACTTTCAAGATTCCCAATCGGTTCATGTTAGCAATCTCACTCCTCATCTTGTTCCATCCTTCCCAACCATGAGGGTTCCACTTGCAAAGATTTCAAAGACCTGGACCCACGTGGTAGGGGCTTATACCTCTCCTACCGTTACGAAATGCCCTTTCTTTGATCATGTCTTCGCATTCATGCTCCATTGCCTTATTCTCAGGTGGGTCTAAATATGCCAATGATGTTGGCTACTGCACTGTCTTTCCTGTCCAAACCTGTGTGTGCCACCTACCCGTGGAGATTAGCAGCTTTACAATGGAACTTTATACAATTTTGTATGCTCAATGTCAACATTCCTTTGTCATTGTGGTCATCTTTTGCCCTCATGACTGGAGTCATTTAACCCCTTACATCCTGTGGAGGTTAAAATCCAATATTGGCCTTTTCTTATCTCTTAGAAGGTTTGACAGTTGAGTTTTGTTGGGTTCCCAGCCATATTGAGATTACTCTAAATGAACATGCAGACACAGTTGCTAAGAAGGCTATCTGCACTTGTCCACTTTGCCAAAAAACGTATTCCTTGTTCAGATTTCTACCCATTCTTTCATTCCTCTCACACACACTGCTGGCAGGGTCATTGTCTGGTATTGGAGGCAACAAACTGTTCACTCTTAAAGGTAACCTACCTCCTTGGTCTTCCTCATACCAGGCATAATACAGTGGGAAATGGCTTTGGCTAGCTTAAGTATTGGCCATACACGCACGTATTGGAATGCTGCCGTGCTCTTTATTGTCCGAACTGCATTGTCTCACTTAGTCGTTCACCTTGTAGAATGTCCAGATTTTTAGCACAGCTATATATCGTGCTTTCCTAATATACCTGGAGGTCATTCGTTCATCAATAAAATCCTTGGTGAACCAAATATGTTTGATATCGCTCACCTTATGTGCTCTTATTCTTGTATTGGCATTGTGATATTTTGTGCCTTTTGAATATCCAGTGACAGTACTGCATAGTCTTCCTGGATTGGTGCCATTTGATTGTTATTCAGCACTTTCTTCATTCCTAATTACCCACAAATGGCATGTACGTGCAGACTTGTATTCACCTCTTGAAATGTAGGATATTTTTGTCACATTTTAACGTTTGATTACCATTCTTACATAGGCTTCCCAATTTGCCTTCTTTTGATAATTTTTTACCTTTGAATACTATATTCAGCAGAGAAAACTACCAAAAATGTATACAGTATATATTTTTTTATATAAAATTAGATATACTACTGTACCTACAGTACTGGGTATACACGTAAAAAAATTACAAAAATAATGTACTAAACTACCTGTACAGTGTACATTAATTTTGGCCTGAACTGCATCTAAAGGCAGAATGGATGAGTGATAACAAAAATCCTTAAAAGTATATTTATTAGTACAGTATTGTATAAACAAAAAAAAAATGCCTAGATCAAAATAAAGCTACATAAAAAAAAAGGGATCAGTCCTTCCTTTAACGCTGAGAGAAGACCCCAAGTTTTGGATGGTACTTGAAAGGGAATGCTCTGTCTGGGCCTCTGCAAAATAAATAAAAAAAAATTTAACCATTTTTTTAACTAAAATTAGCACTATTGAATATTAGATATGAACACTGTTCATATCTAATATAAAGCTATAATAATATAGTAATATAAAGCTCGGTGTTTGACCCTCCCCCAAGGTCAAAACTAATCGGAATAACTTTTCATATTGCAAACATTAGGGTTTGAGAAATGACTGGAGTCATTATTTTGCTTCAGAAGATATTTATGCCCATTTGGTTTGGGACATGAAACAAAGTTCATTACATTTCCTAGTTTTATGGGGGCAGGAGGAAAAAAAGTGAAAAATACAGTATATTGAAAGGTAACATTAATATAAAACCATCCATTTGTTACATCTTGCGCATCAACACAATCCAACAGTCATCTACTGCAGCACTCTAACCCCTCATAACATTCAGGGCAGTTACACAAGTACTTATAAACCTGTACATCTTTGCACAGTCTTTGGCGGCTTTGTCTGCATTTATTATATAGGTTATGAGCATCGAAACTTCCCAATTAAATGTCGTTACTGTTATAATCAGCCTCTTAGTGCTTTGGAGCTCATACACTGTTTAATAAATGTAAGCAGTGTATGAGCTCCAAAGCACTAAGAAACTATTTATAACAATAACGACATTTGATCGGGAAGTTTCAATGCTCGCAACCTATATAATAAATGCAGACAAAGCCGCCAAAGACTGAGCAAAGATGTACAGGTTCATAGGTACTTGTGTAACGGCTTGATGAATCTTGACCCAGGCCTGGCCATTCAATGATTTTATGAAATTGTAAATTTAAGTACACTGTTGTATATGACAAATATAATAGTTTTAAATTTTTTCCACATTTGTGCCCCCCCCCCAAAATAAAAACAAAAACAAAAAAAAGTAAATTCCTGGAACACCACCACATACATTGTGGTTACTGGTATTTGTCAAAAGTATGCGTTGCTCTGCTCGGGATGGTGAATAAATTATGCCAAAAAATAAATCTGGTCTTGTGTATGAAAGGTTGTGTACCTGGCACATACTTCTGTTTACAATGTCATAGTGTGCACTACTTCCCTGGAGCCACACAGCTGTGATGCTTAGTTGGCCCTGGGCATTCATAGTGAGCAGTTGTGTTTCCTGCTTCGCTCTGGCACCTTGCCATGTTTTATTGCAGTTATGAGTAGTTGTGGTATGACGTTGCTCTTTTGACACCCACAAAATAAAGAAACCATTGCTCAGATCAATGCTTTAACCCTTAAACTGCGCAACGCGCCAGCAGGCTCACGTCTGGTTTGCGCAACGCGCCTCCGGGTATTTGTATTTTTCACGTTCCATTCAAAACTCCCGCGGCTACATGGGGTTCACATCAGCTTCCTCAGGGCTCTTGTAAACAGACGCCATCTTTAAAAAAAATCGTGGTCCACATTCCTGGGTGTGGGAGCCTCAGTAGTGTGTGAGCAACCAAGGCTGGCGCTCGCAGCATGAGCGCACAGCACTGCTGTTCAGCATGTGACCACAGCATCGCCTAATAATGTCAAAATATATATATAACTTGTATTATTTAGCTATGATAGTGTTATATTAGAGCCTGAGTGTGATAATGACTGGGTACAATGTTCAAATATCAGTGATTCAATGCTGTTCACGATGTTCACAGCGCTAGCCACAGCACCACAGCATTATTTCGTTCATCTAGGAATCTTCGAATGATTTCTTAGGTTCCTTTTCAGCTCTTATTGGCCCATATGCGGCAGCTGCTATTGGCCCATACGGGGCAGCTGCTATTGGCCCATACGGGGCAGCTGCTATTGGCCCATACGGGGCAGCTGCTATTGGCCCATACGGGGCAGCTGCTATTGGCCCATACGGGGCAGCTGCTACTGGCCCATACGGGGCAGCTGCTACTGGCCCATACGGGGCAGCTGCTACTGGCCCATATGGGGCAGCTGCTATTGGCCCATACGAGGCAGCTGCTATTGGCCCATACGGGCAGCTGCTATTGGCCCATACGGGCAGCTGCTATTGGCCCATACGAGGCAGCTGCTATTGGCCCATACGAGGCAGCTGCTATTGGCCCATACGAGGCAGCTGCTATTGGCCCATACGGGGCAGCTGCTATTGGCCCATACGGGGCAGCTGCTATTGGCCCATACGGGGCAGCTGCTATTGGCCCATACGAAGCAGTTGCTACGCGATGTTCTGAATGTGTTGATGGTAAATGTATATAGTGTGTGACAGTGTATAGTGAGTACATATGTTGTAAATATACATAAATGAACATGAAATATTGGTGTGAATAACTGTATGATGGGAGGGGCAAAGTCGGCGAATACAATGTTGGAGAAGTTAGGGAGGGCTGGCTGGGTGTGGCAGCTCTCACTCGCGGTGCTCTGAACGTGTTGATGGTGAATGTATTTAGTGTGTGACAGTGTATAGTGTGTAAATAGATTGTATATATACACAAATTAGCATGATACATAGTAATTATGTGCTGCATATGTGTACACAAGTTTCATGCACGTAACACAGTGTCTACGGACAGTACGGATGTTGTACTGCGATATTATAGTGTACGTGTTCATTATACATTAGATTGGCACATAAAAACAATGAAAATGTATTTGTAAAGGTGCGCAAAAAATGAACGAAAATATATTCGCGGCAACTCGCGCGCCCCGCCCCGAGCGCCCCACCGCCCCCGAGAGCTTATGGCACAGGCGCACGGGGAATGATGACGTCACGCCCCAACTTCCGGACCCCATAGCAGCCAAAGTAAGTACAATTTCGATTTTTTTTTACATACACATACTGAGGGAAGGGTTTTTGACACTAAAAAGAAAAAATAATTTTTTCCAGAGAATTTATTTCCTGTGCACTGCGGGAGTGTCACATTTGGAGGCAACGCAGTTAAGGGGTTAAACGAAGCAGGTCACCAAAGTTAATTGTTGGGTGTAGCCAAGTCAACGCGAGAAAGTACTGTGCACACTTCCAAGAGGAAAAGCTGTGGTGACATTCCATCACAGAAACATTGGTGTGGTCCTCCTAGAAACTTGGCTACACCCAACAATTAAATTTGGTGACCTGCTTCGTTTATAGCATTGATCTGAGCAATGGTTTCTTTATTTTGTGGGTGTCAAAAGAGCAACGTCATACCACAACTACTCATAACTGCAATAAAACATGGCAAAGTGCCAGAGCGAAGCAGGAAACACAACTGCTCACTATGAATGCCCAGGGCTAACTAAACATCACAGCTGTGTGGCTCCAGGGAAGTAGTGCACACTGTGACATTGTGCAAAGTACACATACATTCCATCTACAATCTTTCATCCTCAAGACCAGAATTTTTTGTTTTTGTCATAATTACACACTGCCCCGAGTAGGCGGTCATATATTATTGACGAGTACTGTAGGTTTCGCCCACCTGAACGTACCTGGCAGGTCTGAAAAATATTTTTTCCTTATGAAACTGTGCATCTGGTCCCCTAGCATCAGCGTGGGCACTGTATGCCTCGGTGTATACGTCTAAACAAACTGCCAGTCGGTATAAAATCAATGGGAGGAGATGAAGGCGATCACTGCGAGATGATACTAATTCATCCCAATGTACATTAACCTCCTTCTCCATATGCTGTAAAGATACAAAAGTTAGATTTGCATCCAGCATGAAAAGAAATTGAACTATGATAAAACATGTCACAGATTATGTTACTACAAGACTTGTTATATTGTGAGCATGACAAAACACTAACCCTTAGCTGTGGGTTGTTAGTTGTTTGGTGGTGGCCCTCCCATAAGAGAGACAGTGCCACCACAGGAACTGTGCTTGGATGATCTGGAGACACTGCTACCAGTGCTTCCAGACGTACTGTGACAAAGAAAAATATATTCCTATGTAAGAAAATATTAAGATACCATGACTTTATTTTTAAAAAATGAATTTTTTATCAATTAAAAGATATGCTGGAAGAGGTTTTTAAACAGTAATTGCCATGTAGTGTGCATCATATAAGCTGTAACTAAAGTTTTTATAAATATAATTTATTTTCATGTCTCGTGATTTCCTTGGTTGTGACCAAGAAATGTTCATGACAGATACATGATCAAAAGCAAATAAACTCGTGCATTTGGACTAGTGTAAGAGCTCAACATGGCAAAGCACTTCTAAGCTTTAAAGCTTAGGTAGGTACAGTATTTTATAAGAGGTTCTTTTCCTCACAATCGAATGGTTCCAATATATTGGAAAATGCTTCATCTAACATCATGAAGTAGACACGGCAAAGAATGGACATATTTTTCCATGTCATGTAGCAAATACTTTTTTTTTTTTTTTTTTTTTTTTGCACAAATATTGAATGTACAGTGTACTTGCACCAGCAAATATAACTGCTGTCTTAATGAACTATTAGAAGATTTAAATAAGGACAAATTGGAAGAAATAGGATAAGTTTCTCAAACTTGCAAATGCTACATCCTTTGGAAAGGAAAGAAAAAATTGACTGAAATGAAACACCTCTGTTTGGCAGATCCTTGATGGCTCCATGCTAGTCACTGAGAGCCTACAGGAAATTATAGGTCCCACTATAAAGGTGCAGGGAGCATGAAGATACTGTATTACTCAGACCAAGAAAAGGTCCAGAAAAGTAGAGCAAAACAAAACGGCACGGTAAACAAAACACAAAACGAGGACCCAAAACAACCCACCTGATCATGAGACAGTTCACCCTACCAGTAGCAGCTGCATGCCACCAGGCAGCCACACACTTTGCTATCTGATACAATGATGTATCAGGTGGGATCAACCCACCTAATACATAATTGAGCCAGGAAGACATAAAATGACAGCCCATGAGAGGGAAAGGGAGGGTCCAGGAAATCTTCAAGGATCCACCATTAAGAGGCTTTCAATACATCCTATGGAGGCTCTCTGTTGCCATCTCACCAAGGAGAGAAAAACAGAAGAATTTACCAGGGGCATAGGAGAGCAGAAGCCAGTAACACTTATAAGAGAGTGAATCAGTAATGTCGCTCCACCTAGAACCACACAAGCCCGTTGCGCTAGCACTTTGTTGAACTGCCAAAGCTCTCAAGCCTGAATATCAGGCCAGGACATGTTCAAGAAAACTGCAGACAGAGCATAAAACTGGTGAATATCATTGGCCTTAGGGTTTACCACAGGCTGACTAATCATAACACTGCAGATGACCCGAGACAAACGGGCCTTAGAACAAGAGACCAGGGAAGCAGGGTGCACAAACAAAGCGTCCCCATGCACACCACTAATGGTGCGGCAGTAACATCAAATAGCTGCAACTAAACTTAACAAATGATGCATCCCTGGCTGAACTAACCCAAGCATCAATCACCAAAAACAAAAAAAACAAAACAAAAAAAAAAACTCCAGAAACCAGCCATTTCATTCTTAGTTAGAAAAGGAGAAGACTGCAAATGAAGAAAACGGCCGCTGGGCGAAAAGAACAAAATCCCAGCTTCCAGAAGAGAACTTGAAGCTTCCTAACCCTAAACTCTGAAGCCAAGGCCAATAAAAACAATCCTGGATCAAAGGGGCAAGAGAGAGAGAAAAAAGGGCCTTTTTAACAAACTAAGAAGGCTCAGGAGCATGAGCAGGCTGGATGTGAACAAATGACCAGAAGTTGTGAAGGAGTGCTGACAAAATCATGACATTCTGTGTTACTGACAGCAACTGTGCCATGGCTGACTGATAAAAGCCAACGGCATTTGGCATGAGAAGCCTCTCAACAAAATGCCAAGTCAAAAATTAAAGGACCATAAGAACAGGAGCCACAGCAAAACTAGGAAGAGACAGAAAGAGACCTCGTACTGTTACCACGACGAAAACCACGTGCGACGTGCCATGAGATTGGGAACCTGCAGACCATATGATACGAGTGTTATAAACTCCAGACATAGAGATCAGCAGAGAACCTTGAACTACTGAGGATTAGCTCTGGCTGGGGTGTGTGAAGAGGTCGAGTGCAAGGAAAGGAAGACGCCACCAGACGGAACCTCGAAAAGCCGGAATATGAAACTGGCAAATCATAAGCCGCTGAAGGGCCTGTGGAGCTTGCACCCAATGGAACTACTCTGAAGAAAACAGTGTAGAGCCCAGAGCCAAACCCTGGCAAGAGGGTTCAGCTCCAGGCCATATAGGATAAACCATGATTACACTAGTCGCAGACTTCAGGGAGGAAGGTATGACTTGCCAAACAGGCAGCATGGCAGGGGCAGTAAGAATGGCCATTGGAAGATGGACTGAGACTGAGGCACATCCTTCAAACATAAGCCCTCTGAGTGCAGGCATGCTGGGACCCAAAAGTAAAGACCAAGCATGAGCACTGAGCACAGGGGGGCTGCTCACCGAGTATAGAATAACAAATGCCAAATGCAGGCTAGAGCATAAGTGGTGTTCTGTAAAACAACCCCCATAAACCCCCTGTGCTACCCCCTCAAGGAAGAAATACCTCAAACTGCCCCCTAAACCTCAAAGCCTTGCAGAGGAATCAAAGACCCTGCACTACCCAGGTATACCCAGGGCAAGGGTCCCTCCAGAGGGGAACAGCCTCTCAAACACACCAGAGAAGACAACCCTATCAGAACAGGTGCAACACCTAGAGAAGTAAAACCCTGGATGCAAATAGCGCGAGGTGAACACTTTGTGTCCACACACAAAGTGAGGCACAAACACATGTATGTAAAGCAAACACGGAAAGAAAAAACAAAGAAATTGGCTTCTTTAAGACAAGAGTTCAAAAGATGGATGAAATACAGGAACAACGTTGAACATATGCACCAGCTAAATGGCTGACGAGTTGGCTCAGTGGAGCTGGTAGCAGGGAGTGATGCCACCTGGTGGAGGTGCAGCTGCCACTAAGGGGTCAACCACTTGACTATTGGGTTGATAGTTTCAGGCCTCATTTTGTTTTGTTTACCATGCTGTTGTTTGTTCTGTTTCACTCTACCTTGCTGATGGCCCTTAGTACCCTCAGCTTCCTGTCCCCTAAGAGGTGGCCAGGTTCTTAACCTTTGGCCCCCCAATAGGCTTAAAATGACTGATTCTTGTTATCCAGGTTGATAGTAACAGCAAGCCACCATAAGAGCCCTTCCAGAAAAAATATATATAGAATCCACATTAGGGTTTATAATTTAATTGGCACTACAATGGCCAGCTTTTTTAAGATATTCTTTCACTGTTTTACATAATTGCCTCCTGTTCCCTCCCCCTCCTGTATATATATACTGATGTGTCAATGGAGCACACAAAACATGTTCATTGTAAGACATGCACAAGATGACCACTTATCATGCACCAGCACACTCACATGCTCCTGCCTTACTCATTCTCCTCTTCTATTTCTCATATGTATTTTACTCGTGACAATCCTTAGTCATATGACATGCAGGTATTGTACATTTTTGTTTGCTAGTGTAAGCAAATGGTTACTTCAGTACATTCTTGTGGAAAACTTCCGCAAAAGTTTCGAGTGATAAGTGAAATGTCAACATCTGGATGCAGTGTAACTGCATGCTAAATTTGTTGATAACCAGCTCTTCCAGGAGGGGAAGTTCCCAGTGGGAACAAGGCATCAAATATACAGATAGATAAAAAAGCACTTCACAAATAAGATACTTGGCCTATTTTAATTGCACTCATTTAGTATAACTGTATTATCTGACACCTTAAGTTTATAAACTTACCATGTTTCCGCTCAAATATAGCCAAGAACAATAAATGCTGCTGCGTGACAACTTGAGCCTCACGTAATGACTGAGTGGACGGGGCCGCTTCATAGTCGGCCCAAGTGACAGGGCGCCACGACTTCAGCTCAGAACACACCTTTCCTGGGAAGTGCTGACGTAGAAGTTCAGCAGGTATTGCAATCGAACTGTGGTGTTAAAGTGTATTAGCAAGTGGTGCCAAACTGAACTAAATATTGTTAGCAATTCTACCTGAAAATCATGCCAAGTTAACAATGTTGTTGGTGTTATTAATCATTTACCGGCATGAAATATTCATGGAAATTATTGCAATTTCTAGAATAAACATTACATAAATTTTGTGTGTTGTATCTATCTATAAATCTGGCATCTTGTTCCCCTTGGGAATACTCGTCTCATTACAAAAATATCCAAGCAGTTAAATGTACTCCATTAGCATTTTGTATTAACCCTATACCATTACTGGTACAGTATTTGTATTTTTTTACCTTTCCATAATAATAATAATTGCACTTCACTCCCATCAATTCTGGATCATCATCAGTGTTACAAAGCCCTTCTCACAGCCCATACTTTTGCACTGTTTATTGTTACCTTATTAACTAATGCCACAAGCATTATGCAGCAAATTTCAACAGCCTAAATTATATGATAAACTTGTTTTGATTCTTCAGGTGAAAGTTAGGTAAAGTATATAATTAAAAATTCCTTGTTTACATCACTGGCAACAGTGATGTAGACATTTTTCCTTTAAAGGAAAAATGTGTGACAGCAAGAATACAGCAAGCAGTGCTGCTGTATTCTCTTGTGTATCCTTTCACTGTTCCATGTTTGCACAGAAGTGAATTCATAAATTTAAATTTATCTCTGCAAATACTTCAATCTTCTTCAACAAGTTGTTTGTTTATTTCTGAAGTAGAGAAACATCTGCAACTCCATATTCACTTTATTTTAAAGTGTTGAGTGTAAGGAGATGCAGCTTTCTGGGCTACTCCTCCTCATTGTAGTTCCCATTGCCTATCACTGCCACAGATGGGGAGACAGTAAATATGTTAGGCTCCTCATGACAAATTCTCCCCACAATGGACAACTACCTTTTCCAGCAGTCTTGTTCCTTCCACATGGTGGGAAGCTCGTGGGGACTAGAGATCAGGGGCCAGATTTAACAAGTAGTTATGCAAGTACTTACGGACCTGTACATCTTTTCCCAATCTTTGGCAGCTATTTATAACAATAACAACATTTGATTGGGAAGTATCGATGCTTGTAAACTGTTTGAATCTTTGGTGGCTTTGTTTACATTTATCAAAGATTGAGAAAATATGTACAGGTAAGTACAGCAGTGTTCTTGCATAACTGCTCGATGATTCCGGCCCCAGCCCACTACTGAGAAGAACTGCATTTAACAATCCTTACAAACATCAAACCACTCTCTTGACTACTTAATCCCCCGCTAATCCAACTACCCATAACTGCCACCAGGTGGCAGTTGGGGGGTACCTGAACACTGTGTGGAAGTGAACTATTAACACACATGACAAGCACATACCTTACAAGGCTGATTAGAAAACAAGGGAGGGAACAGGAAGCTAATGAGGTGCAGTCCAGAAAAGGGTGTTTCATTATGCTCAACAAAATATTCCTGGGATTGCACTTATTGGTAGCTCAACTCGACTTACTCCAGCCTGACACCGAGGCTAACACCTACCGGAACATTTGTGTGTGCAGGGCAAATGATAAGAGGCAGCCGTACAATCAACTGCTCATTCAAGAGGCTACTAAAATCAACCAATTTTTATTTATTTCATCACTGGTTTGCAAACACAGAAAATGGGAACTATACTGATAGACAGGAGACAAAACTTTGTGTTTAAACAGAGTACAATATACTGAAGCATATCCGGTAAACTCCAAGGAGAACCAAGACAAAACACCAAATCCCACCCACAAACAAATGGAGGAACTGGGTTTGGAACCCAGCTCCACGCTTAGACCCACTTGGGAAACCACAGTGGAGAGGAAGAGAAACCCAAGAAGCCTTCTTGATCCCTACACATTAGCCATTGCCTACTCCAACCAGACCAGAATACAATCTTCAAAACACAATCAAAGCTCCTGTCCTTGCTGTGTGGTTTCTCAGGGCAGAGAATTGGTGGTGACAAATGCATATATTCATGTTCCTAAACCCAGAGTACTGTATAGCAACGGAGTTTGTCCCAATTTTTTCATATCTACACACTACTTTATTTTTATAATTTCATAGGAATACAAATTTAACATTTAATTTCTAAATATAATTTGTGGAGGAGTGGGAATATGGGGGCACCAACAGGCGGTGAAATATGGGCGATACCAATATGGGTGAAACAACAAGCACAGTAATTTGGTCAATAGTAGTATGAACTTCATTCCAACATAAGTTCAAGTTCAAGTATGTTTATTGAGATAAGCAATAAATACATCTCAAAGGGATAGAGTAGCTTAGGCTATTTCTTTACATGTTTTTCTACAACACTGCATGGAAAAATGTTTTGAACTGGAATTCTTTCATTTGTGATTTCTGGGGCAGATGCTGGATTCAAGTGGATGCAAGAAGAGCTGGACCAGTTAAGGGGGTACACAACAATCTTAGTTTAGGTATTTTTGGTGGTTGTTGATTTTCACAATCAGCATCAAGGAACATATATCTCAATCTTCCAGCATTCACACACTCAAAGAAACTTTCATAACACTGAGGCAAACCTTGGAGACAACAAAGTTTTAAAGATGGCCAGTTAACACTTTCGCGCTCTCGGCGCTCAAAAAAAAACAATACCCCAGATGCTTTCGGCACTTCGCGCGCCTACGCAGTAAGACCGAAAAAGTGTACACTCTTTTGACTGTCCTGACAATAATTGAAGGCGCACGTATTTAAATTTGGTATCACTGTGTTCGCAATGAAATTGTCTATAAGAGCATACCTATAAAATGCCGCCCAAGCATAAGGAGTATCAACACCAAATAAAAAACTATGCAGATCACTCGCCGAGAGCGCCAAACAGCAACAAAATGTTTCCACTTTCTTAATGGTTGCGAAGCCTACAGTTGTCCTACATCGCTAATTTTGGTATCATTGGAATCACAATAAAATTCTCTACACGGACATATGCATATGAATGTTTAATATAGGTAATTGCCCACCCGCAAGAGTGTGTGAAGTGGAGAGTAGTTAGCCGCGAGCGCACTGGCGAAAACACAGGGGGGAAATCATGCTTGGAAAGTTTATACGTTTCCTGACCCTACTTTTCTATGTACGTATTTCTTTTTTATACCAATGTGTTCGCAATAAAATTTTCTATAAGATGAACTGTATAACATTGGTACAAAGCATGTGTAAGAGAAGCGCCAAATATAGAAACACGTCGCTCAGTATGCGTTCGCGGCAGAAACGAACGCGTTGTTTTCGTTCGTTTGATGTTTGTCATGTTTATACTTGTTGAAACATTTTATAATTTGTATGACAGTGATCGCAGTAAAATTCCCTACACAGACATATACATAACACATACAAATATTTCCCACGTGTTGGATATATCAACGGCTAAAGGGAACCCACTGCCACACGCTCGCCACACCCCCAAACATACTTTGTGTATTTTTTTTTTTACTCATAGAAGTTTATGTGATATAATATTCATTCTGGTACCAAAAACTTCGCAAATAAATTCTCTACAAAACAAAAGTATCCCCATCCATTTCGGTTAAAAAATGGAATTTATAGAAATATTTTTTCGATTGACGAGAAAAGTAGGCAGTTATGCGGAACCGTAAGAAAAACCAGTGACGAGTTATCTCTAATATAAAGCGCGAAAGTGTTAACTGAAAATACTGCAGTCTGCACAACCGATGTACCTATTGTGGTGCCAGATGTAAAAGTGAGGTGTATACCTACTTTGATCCTGCAGTCAGTAAAGCTGCTACCTGGTGGCAGCCAGGGTAGGTGGATAGCAGGTGCTTCTGTAGTTATGAGATTCTTGGCATTGTAGAGAGTTTGTTTGTTTTGTATTTATGTTGCATAGCAGGCAGTTTCTCTTAATAAAGGGTGGACTGAGGTATGTTCTCTACTTGTTGTCAAGCTTTGCAAGGGTAAGTGTCCTCCATGGGTATAAAAGTGAGCCAGAAGCCTGACATATTCAGTGTCCTAATGCCATTTATGTCAGGATTAAAAAGAGCTATTGAGAGAGACTTGTTCAGAAAAGATACATGCAAGCACAAATGCATAGACAAAGCTTAAGAAAGGTGGCAGCAGAAGGATATGAGGGAACCTTCATTGAGTAGTGATTTACAGTACTGTATACAGAATCGATGATGATTGATGCTGGTGATTGCAATAATAATGATAAAGAAAACTGAAGTGACCATACCTAGTTGAATTAACAGTTTCCAGGTTGACTAGCTGTGCATGTAGAGCCAGTCTAGCTTGCAGTCTGCGACGAATTGCCTGAATGGTGTGAGGCATCTGCTCAGCACTGTCCTGCCATGCTACAACCTCAGTGTCACCACCAGAGATTCCTGCTCCTGCAGCCTGAAATGCAAAAAACATGGTACAATTAAAACCAGAACTCCCTTAAATGCTATGAAGCATTTTCAGTCATTTATGAAGAACTATCTATGTCCATCTCTCAAATAAAATAAGCCAAGATATGCAATGCTGCAGAAATATGAATATCTACATAGACAAAGTAGACACGGGCAAAGCTTTTTGTTTTCTTACACATGTGGGTACAGGAGTAGATGATATCTGACTCCTGTTAGCTGGCCTAAAGCTTTTCCTTACCATAGCTCATGTTGAGCCTTACTTTACAAGTTTTCCCTGGACCATGAACCCCACCAATCGGTTAACAACCAGGTCCTTAACTACTGCTGAGTGAAAAGGGGCAAACAATTAAGGACTGGTACCCAGTCAATAAGTCATAAGTATCAGTAGCACCTGAGGACATAGAAACTTGAAGAGGTAGTTGAGGCCAATTCAGCAGCTTTAACTGTAGAAATGAGTCATATCAAAATGAGAGTAAGTTACTTAGATACAAAAAGTGAACAAACTCCAAGAATGAGAGTAATCCTGCCTACCTGCAAGAACATACGATATACATAAGAATTTATAAATATTGACAATATAGTCTTTGTGTATAAGAATGAAAATAGACCAAAAAATTTCTTACAGCTTTTGTCAGACCCAAATTGAAATTCATAACAGTGGTGTAGAATACATTACAAAACATAAAATTAGAGAAGGCATAGTGCTAACTTATGAGATGGGTGATGATGAAGCATAAGAAATTGAGGTTAGCAGAAAGAATAAAGGTAATACAACTAATATATTGGGAAAAATGAAGACATGATAGCACACAAATTGTAAAGCCCTACTCGGTTGCTCCCCAATGCAAGAGCTCATTGGCGCCATGAAAAGGATCATGCTTACATTGGGAAGGTCAACATCCTGCACCAGTACAGCAACAAACTTTCCAAGCCCTCACATTAGGGTCATACTGGTGCACTGGAAAATGTTCACTCCAGCTAGTAATGACCTCTAGAAGGTTCATTCATGTGTACTCAACAACCGCACTAACCACTGCTTGACATCACACACCGACAAAGAATATTGCAATATTCTTCAAACTTGTATTCTTGTGGCCCAATACAGACAACATTTTTATTACCAGAACTATGTTAAGAAATTAAGACCCAAGTTTTGAAAACACAATAAAACCGAACAAATTTACTATACTTTTACTACGAAATGAAATGATTATTATTAGTACTTATCTTTATTATTACATTACCATTATTAATGTGATTAACTTTGTGCACCAATGAGTTTTTAAGCTGTAACCCTTGCAGCAACCCTGTGAATAATCTCTCACATCCTGGTAACAGGCCTTCAAGAACACTCAACTCTCTGCAAGTCCCTGAAAACATATACTGTATTGCCTAGCAAAATTATGATGCTAGATTAGACATGCTACAATAAGAAAACACTTTGTCTTACCATTTCTTGAGACTCTTCACCACCAACACATGACTGTTTTGAATTTGAAAATGATAAACCAGCCAAGGTCTGAGCCCACTTGTATGGTCTACCAGTCGTAGTGAGATGATCAGATAGATTAATCCGCAGACGGTTCAGCTGGAAGAAGTTGGCCGGATTTGGTGATGTCTGCCCATCATCATCAGGGAAGAGACAGTTCAAGAGTGTATCTCCACTGATCACATCTCTAAAGAGAGAAATTTTCCATGACAATCCACTCTACTGGCATGACATAGCAGTATAAAAGCACAGTGTACTCTCGCTTGAGCTGACAGATTTGCACGACCCTTTTCACTCTTACAAGTACAGTGGAACCTCGAGTGATGAGAAGCTCCATCTACCAACATTTTGAGTAACGAGCTCGCCACTCGCCGAAAATTTGTCTCGATTGACGAGCTTTCGCTCCATTAACGAGAAAACCATGTGGTGCTTCCTAGCGTTCCCACTGGTTCTCACAAATTCCCAGATGCCTCCAACAATGCAAATCAATGATTTTGTATTAAAAGATGGTAATGATGCAGGGATGTAAAGGAGTGACTGCTGTAATGTTGCAAAAGCATTGATTTTTTTTTTTAGAAATTAAAAAAAAATAAAAAATTTGAAAAAAGAACAAATGTCAAAAGGTTTGTTCAGTGTATGTCAGGTAGGCTGCTAAAAAATAAAAAAAAATAAAAAATAAAAAAATTGAACAAATTTGAAAGAAAGAAAATGTCAAAAAGGTTCATTCAGTATATGTCAGGTAGGCTGCTCCATATTCTATAAAAAATAAAACCAGTGAAAAAATTAAAAAAATTGAAAAAATTAAAACGTCGAAAAGGTTCGTTCAGTATATGTCAGGTAGGCTGCTCCATTTTCTATAAAATAAAAAAAAATAAAAAAAAAAAATAAAAAAAATAAATAAAAATAAATAAAAAAAATAAATAAAAAATTGTCATAAAGGTTCGTTCAGTGTACTGTATTCAGTGTATGTCAGGTAGGCTGCTCCATTATTTAAAAATCAAATATCATATTGATGTTTTTTTATGGTGGAACTGATTAATTTTATTTCCATTAATTTAAATGGGGAAATTTGTTTCGAAAGACGAGCATTTCAAACGACGAGCTCGGTGCCGGAATGGATTAAATTTGTGAATTAAGGCTCCTCTGTATTCTACTAAATCTTAATTTAGCTATTTCTCATTATTTTATACTAAACTTTTAGTGTTTTTATTATTGTAAATTAAAGAAAACACTGCTGAATACATTTTGTTATCAAAACTATTGAAAACAGCATATTTTCAAAGTGAACAGAACAGTCATTCTACTGTATACTGTAAATCCATATATTGCAGTTATTTCTACAATAACTCTTGCAGAACATTTTGAAAAATCATTGCACAATATAAAATGTAACATTAAATAATCAATGCTATACTGTAACAGTATTCTTGTGCTTCATTTAATGTACCATCTCCTACATTTAATGCATACTTTTTGCAGTAAGTTCAGATATCTTTATCATTGTTAAAAACGTTATATTTACTAACATATTTTATAATACTCACAAACTTGCACCAGCAAGTCTGGGCTCAGTGGGGCAAATCCATCCCATAACACAGCATATACTGCAGAGGCTTATCAGACTCTGAAGGTAAAAACTAGTCTTTGACACCAAGAGTATAAAGAGCATGCCTTAAAATGAGGCTGTGCACTCCTCCTTGGAGCCAACCAGGCAGCTAGCAAGAGGGAGCCACCGTCAAACATTTCTAGAAAGGGCAAAATTCCAGAAATTCACACTTCGCTTAAATCCAGATATGTCTAGATCAATATACAGTAATCCATATGTTGGAGCCACTGTGCAGAACTGTATGGTAACCATATGGTATACTTTGCTATTGTAGAGGACAGGAAGCCTGTTAGGCCTATCAAGATTCCCATGGGCCAATCACTGACCTCACCCATGATGCACCCTACGACAGCTGCCTAACTCTAAGGTACATATTTACTGCTGGTGAACAGAGGCATTAGGTGAAAGGAAGCCTGATCAAAAGTCTCTGTCCTCCGGTGGGAATCAAACCCTAGATCTTTTGATTGTGAACCACTTGCACTGACTATAAACTGCACCTCTTTTTGAAGGCTCTACCACCACATATAAATAACTATACTGTACTTCAGACTGCTATTATACCCACACCCATTTGTTCACTAGATACACTCCTGTATTGTCTGTATAAGTTGCCTGACTACACTCTGAGTACAATCAAGTTACAAATTGGGACTTTAGGATGTGATGTGTTACTTTAAGAGCTTCAAGGGCTTCCATGGGTAGGAATAATGTGATTAAGGCCGAAAGCCAAGTGATGGGACTCAAAGTCATTCAGCACTCTACATTACAGGAAGGAAAATCATGCACAGAGATAGAGATGCATTCAGTTGGTCAAAATTATTTCTTTATCAACAAAACATAAAAGATTTTACCTCTGGTAAAAGTCTAAGAGGAAAATTAATAATACAGTAAAATTCTTACGTCATAGCAGACTTGGTTTTTTCGTGAAGGTGCACTGAGCACTTTGCAGTCACTATACGTAAGGTTTGCATATAGTAAAATGCAATAACCACATTGTTTCCCTCTGGAAAAAGAAAACAAACATAAATGAAGAAATAATTATGAATAAAAGTGACCATCTTAACTACCACCAGCTATTACACGTACCTTATAACAGATAAATGGCTGCGATTTATAACCATGAACTGAGCATTATGTAGGCTTTTATACAAGATTGGAATGTATGGGATAATAAAAATGGAAGGCTCAGGAACCTTACATCAATGCTGATTGCTAGTTACAAACACACAGTTACAGAGTGCAGAAGTAACAACAAAGAAGAAGAATGTTACATTACATTATTATTGTGCCATGAAATTACCACATGAGGAAATGTGGCCATATAATGGGGTTGAATTGTGTTTCCCACTTGTATGGAGCGAGGAGGAATCAGCCTAGTGAAACAAGCTAACAAAACAGTGAAATGAAGTGACAGATATTAAAGAAAATATCACTCACCCACTAACTCATTTCAAGAGTTCTTCTGCTCTGGCAGGTCTAGCCTGCGGACAGCCTTTCCTGATGATTGCCTGATCTGTGAGGCTGTTTGTCTCTGTAGCCCGAATCCTGGAAATTTGACCTTAACCTCCCTCACAACCCCATTCATGTATATACTAAACAACCAGACTGAAGTCATACAGACATACATCTACATTAATATCAAACCAGTCACTCATTATAGCATTAATTCTTATATATTCCCTACTTTCCAACTGCCGTCTTCTTGTGGATGCAGTTGTCTTTACGCACTTACAGTACTAAATCTTTGACTTGGATCAGGTTCAGACAATGGTGATGGATGTTCCGAGTGGAGTAGATGCAGTAATCACTCAGTAATTCAGATCATATAGGATGGTCACTCCAAAGTTATGTTGAGAGTTCGTGTTACTCAGTTTTTACAGCGCAAGTAAAACAACTAATTTTGTTTTGTATTTTATCACAACAAATTTAATTTGTATTTACAAATATATTAAAAAGTTATTTACAATTTTATGCTAGCATCTTCAAAGAAATAAATAAAAATGAGCAAACAGAAATTTTAACTTGGCTTGGTGGAGTTCAAAGCTATCTTAACAATTTAGTCCGTCATGACGCAGCATTGCGTCATCCGTTTACTTTCGGTAATCTCGGGGATGACGCAGCGTTGCGTCATCCACTAAAATAATTGCCAAAAATCAGGTTTTTATCTGATTTTGGGGGGACTGTTTGGTAACTGTCAACAAGCCGAATGCATCTGTGACTACAATACAAACATGAAAGGTGTTGATCACTTTGACCAAATGATCAAATATTATCACTTCATAAGAAAAACTCACAAATGGATGAAGAAAATGACCATCTATTTTGTGCAAATGGCTATCTACAATGCTTATGTGATGTACAACAACTACACAAAAAACACTAAACTATAATACTACATATACTAAATACTAAGCATTTGTGGGCAGGAATTGGGAGTGTAGCTGGAAGGCGTCTGGGCGCTCACTTGAGGTTAATGCGTGGCCCGTCTTCAACTCGTCGGCGGGTGGAGCGTGACCAGGTTTTTTATTTTATATGCTAATGTTCCTCTAGAGAATTCTATTGCGAACCCATTGATATCAAAATGAAAGACCTAGGACGAAAACTGAGGTGACGAGAGTGAAGAGTGAACACATTTTATCGCTTTTGCGCGCTCCTGGGTAACTCGTTCGCACTTTCTCCGTTTGCTGCGGGTAATTAGCCGGGCTTTTGAAGTTTATATGCATTTAGTGCTGTAGAGAATTCTATTGCGAACACAATGATACCAAATTTAATCTCGCAGGACGAGAATTAAGGTGACAAAGTTGAAGAGAGTATACACTTTTCGGAATTAACGCGCGCTCCCGTGAAACTCTGGGACCCAAATCGCACAGTTGAGGGGTGGCGGGCGGGGCACGCCAAAGTGTTAATCTCCTTCAGATTGGAATACTTATTATAATTTATGATGCAAAAATATAGTTCTATATGCATTAGAATTGAAGGACCATAATGTGCTGTATATATCGAACATTAAAATATAATTGTGTGTGTGCATGCGCACAAAATTCCTGATTAAAGTATGTGACAAAATCCTACATGTAGCCAACCATCATGTATAGACATCCTCCAGCATGCATTAACTTGGATAAGTGTTCGCACTGTACACAAATAAAAACACTAGTTCTTTACCCTTTGTGTTAACGTTGATCTTAACAAAGAGTGGATGTAGTCCTAGTATCTGCTTCAATCCATCATCTATGTCTTCGGCATCCATTTTCTGTGACTTCCGATTGCGCTTCTTTCGAGACAGATTCTCCTGTGACAATTTTTAACAATGCAGTTAAGTGCTTGCTTTGTACTC
Source organism: Procambarus clarkii (assembly GCF_040958095.1). Taxonomy (NCBI): domain Eukaryota; kingdom Metazoa; phylum Arthropoda; class Malacostraca; order Decapoda; family Cambaridae; genus Procambarus; species Procambarus clarkii. The sequence continues at coordinate 8,873,368 of NC_091209.1, read as the reverse complement.
ATACCACATACTCAGACCTAGACAAAGCACACAGGAGAATGCAAAAGACTTGGTGTAAGTCTTTACATAAATTTCAGAAATACCTAAGTCTGGGTTTTATCCTACATTATTTATAGTGTTACATAGTTAGTGACCAGGATACACTTACCTGACCCCAAGCATTAACATTAGATATAAACACTTACAGAACTCCAAACACAAGTGGGTCAACATTGTTTAGCTTATAGCCAACATTCACTCACCTCCTGTTGATCCTGATCATTTTCAGACTCAGACAGATTTTCAGTTCTGGAATCTTCCTCTTTGACGATGAGCTTCTTGGCAGCATCAACATCTCCAAAGACTTCAACCTTAATGCTGGGGTCAAATGCTTCCCCATATGATGATGCCTGGTTAAGTATGGGTAGTAACAATCAAACTATGTACTCAAAACATGAATGCAACATAATTATCAATGATGGTAATTTATGCAGAGAATAAATCACAATAACATGACTGAAAACAAATAACAAAATCTACACTTAAAAAGGAACGAAAGCGAAATATTTTGATCTTGGACCTAATCAGATTTTAAGGTCTCATAGTAATATTTCTCAGTATAAATATGGTTTCATTTATTTTATGTTGAGTAGCAAGATGGGGAATTACAAATAATCCAATATATGACATATTACAGTACATTAATTTTAGAATATAAACCACAATTTAACAAGGTGTCAATATTCAACATATTGAAAATACTTCAGTGGTCAACTGACCTGCACCCAAAGAGTGTACAGAGGACTTGGCAGTAGTTGTACTATCCTCTGCTGCTCCCTCTTGGCATCTATTGGCAAGTCCAAAGCATCTTGAAGTGGACGAGTAGCCTGAAAGAATTCATATAATAAAAATACATATAATATTCTCAACACAAGAAAGTGCCTGAACAATATTGAATATTTTTAACAAACAATTAAGTCAAGTTCCAACAGGAAATGCCAGACCAACCGGGTTGTAATGGATATGTGGGCCTGTGGGCAGTTCCAAGCAATAGTCTTTTACATCAAGTTATTCCTTGACATGCCTCACAAGACAAATCACATGGTTACATTACCCACGTTATGTTTCCTGTCAGGCTGACTGGGACTACTATCTTGTCGTACCCGAGTCTCTTACGTCCGAGTCTTGGCCTCACATCTTGCACTATTTTCTGGCCTTACTGCTGGTTGATACCTGGTTGATGGGGTTCTGGGAGTTCTTCTACTCCCCAAGCCCGGCCCGAGGCCAGGCTCGACTTGTGAGAGTTTGGTCCACCAGGCTGTTGCTTGGAGCGGCCCGCAGGGCCACGTACTCACCACAGCCCGGCTGATCCGGAACTTCTCTTAGAAAACCGTCCAGTTTTCTCTTGAAGATGTCCACGGTTGTTCCGGCAATATTTCTTATGCTCGCTGGGAGGACGTTGAACAACCGCGGACCCCTGATGTTTATACAGTGCTCTCTGATTGTGCCTATGGCACCTCTGCTCTTCACTGGTTCAATCTTGCATTTTCTTCCATATCGTTCACTCCAGTACGTTGTTATTTTACTGTGTAGATTTGGGACCTGACCCTCCAGTATTTTCCATGTGTATATTATTTGGTATCTCTCTCATCTCCTTTCTAGAGAGTACATTTGGAGAGCTTTGAGACGATCCCAATAATTTAGGTGTTTTATCTCGTCTATGCGTGCCGTATATGTTCTCTGTATTCCCTCTATTTCAGCAATCTCTCCTGCTCTGAAGGGGGAAGTGAGTACTGAGCAGTACTCGAGACGGGACAGCACAAGTGACTTGAAGAGTACAACCATTGTGATGGGATCCCTGGATTTGAAAGTTCTCGTAATCCATCCGATCATTTTTCTGGCTGACGCGATATTTGCTTGGTTATGCTCCCTAAACGTTAGATCGTCGGACATCATTATTCCCAAATCCTTGACATGCTGTTTTTCTACTATGGGAAGATTCGATTGTGTTTTGTACCCTGTATTATGTTTCAGATCCTCATTTTTGCCGTACCTGAGTACCTGAAATTTATCACTGTTAAACATCATGTTATTTTCTGCTGCCCAATCAAAAACTTTGTTGACATCTGCTTGTAGTTTTTCAATGTCTTCAGCAGAGGTAATTTTCATGCTGATTTTTGTGTCATCTGCAAAGGACGACACGAAGCTGTGGCGTGTATTTTTGTCTATATCAGATATGAGAATAAGGAACAGTAGCGGTGCAAGGACTGTACCTTGAGGTACAGAGCTTTTAACATCGCTTGGACTCGATTTTATCTGATTGACTGTTACTCTTTGTGTTCTGTTCGACAGGAAATTGAGTATCCAGCGTCCTACTTTTCCAGTTATTCCCATTGACCTCATTTTGTGAGCTATCACCTCATGGTCACATTTGTCGAACGCCTTTGCAAAGTCTGTGTATACAACATCTGCATTTTGCTTTTCTTCTAGGGCTTCTATGATTTTGTCATAGTGGTTGAGTAACTGTGACAGACAGGATCTTCCCGCTCTAAATCCATGTTGTCCTGGATTGTGCAATTCATTGTTTTCCATAAAACTAGAAATTTGATTCCTAATCACTCTTTCAAACACTTTTATTATGTGTGATGTTAGTGCAACTGGCCTATAATTTTTTGCCAAGGCTTTACTCCCCCCCTTGTGCAACGGAGCTATATCTGCAGATTTAAGTGCTGCTGGTATCTCCCCTGTATCCAGGCTCTTTCTCCATATTACGCTGAGTGCTCTCGCTACTGGTACTTTACATTTCTTTATGAATATTGATGCCAGACACAAGGACCTGTTGGACTATTCATTCAGTTTGTCTAGGTCATCTTGTAGTCTCTTGCCACTTTTCTTCTTGTCTTAATCCTTCTCATAATTTTTGCATCATCATCAAACATTCAGAGGAATGAGTTTCTTCATTATTACACTGGCCTTAGAATTATTTTCCTCCCTCACTTTAACCCTCAAACTGCTAGGGGCCCAAATGGAATTCACACCCACAGGCGCAACAAAAAAAAATTCCAAAAAATTCTTTCGTCTTATAGAAGTGTTCATTTTTGTTCCCTGATCACGGAAAAAATAACAAAAAAATCGTAGGTGGCATATTTTAGCCGCAATAGGGTAGGGAAGTGTGGCAAAAAAGGGGCGTTGGCAGAGCCTTCGCCAGACGAGGTCTACTCCGCCCGAGCTGTCAGACGGCAGTTGCCACAAATATATTATTACCTAATTATTTCAATGTCTCTGATTGATTTTTTCTTAAGTTTTTTTGCAGTAATATTATTCCATACAGTGAATTGTGGTATATTTATATTATAAAATGTGTGAACCATCGCTGTACTCAAAATTATGGTGTGCATATTAGTGATTCAATTATTATGTTCATAAAACAATAAACAAATAGTTTTGCTGTTGTTACACTATATACACAGGTTATATATAAGTATTTGCATGTTTTGTACACCATAACGAACTACTAAGTTGGTCTTGTGAGTCAAAAAGCAACGAGGAGTGACCGCCAAACACCAGCGAGCCACTCACTGCCACTCCCTCCCTCAACACCACCTCACTCACCCTCATTCACCTCCCACAATACTCTTTTGTATTTATTCACTATACACAGACGTTATATATACGTATTTATATGTTTTGTTCACCATAACTGTACATCTAAGCTTGTATGGTGAGTAAAGGCCATAAGACGTAGCTACTCACACAGTCAGCTGATCGGCGGCCGCCCTCAAGGCGAGACGCACTAATATTTGTCATCCAACAATATTGTTTGTAGTGTTATTACGCTATATACACACATTACATATAAGTATCTACCTGTTTTATTCACTATACCTGAACAAATAAGCTGGTATGGTGCCCAAAGACCATAGTGGCCATCAGTAAACAACATGCCAAGTCATGCAGACGACGCTCCTCCCTCACCAAAATGGCGGCTCCCAACCTACTCCTCTCGCTGTTATCTCACACTATACACACGTTATATATAAGTATCTACATTTGTGTTCACCATATCGAACCACTAAGCTGGTATGGTGAGTGCAGTCAATAAATGGTGGCCACACACAGTCAGAAGACAATGCTAAATATCACCACAATCCTGCTATTATCAGAATCCTGGTCAGTTTTATCACAGTCAGGGGGCTTCAGTAATACTATCACTGCTAAATAGTAGCAGTATCATTTATATTATGGTATTTGTAGGCGATGCTGTGGTCACAAGCTGAACAGCGGTGCTGTGAGCTCGTGCTGCGTGCGCCAGCCTTGGTGGCTTGCTCAATACTGACGCTGTAACACCCAAGAATGTTGGCCTGGATTTTTTTTTCTAGGTGGCATCTGGCAACTATCGGTCGTGGCTGTACTATAGCTGCCCCTATCCCATGCGGGGCGTTTAAATTATATCGCTAGACACGAAATCATATATAAATGATGTGTGCGGTTTCGGTTTTGTCACTGATATCATTTATATATGATATGCGCGGTTTGAGGGTTAAACCAAAATTTTGCAGATGGTAATGAATACTAAACTTCACTACTTTAATCCAAACTTATACCACACACACAACATATTTGTTTCCTCCTTTTTATTCCTTCAATTCTCTGACTGTTCATACATGTTGGGACTCCATTCAAATAACTCCCAAATCTTCATAAGATACTTATGCAATGAATATTTCTGGAGCTCCTGGCTGATGCAGCACTGTGCCGTATATGGTGTGAATGTGCTTGTAGTAAGTGTGTGAATGTGCATGAATTGCATGTGTGTGTTCGAGTGTGTGTGTCAGTACTGTATAGGATCTATTCTTACCTACGAGATCTTTAATAAAATACTACTGAAGACGGTTTGTTTTGCATGTGATCTTGGGATGGGATCACAGATATTTGGATCTGCCAATGACTGTACTTGGTACTTGTAGCATTCAAGTTATGGGTATGATATTGTCATTCACAACACTCTGCTGATCCAAATTAATGAATTTGGATCAATGCTATTCTGTCATCATCACAACACACTTTCCAACTTTTTAATTCTGGTGAAAAAATTGACTATTTAAATATTTATCCTCTTTCTTACTCCACAAAATCTTTAGTTATCTAAGATGCTTTCTGGGACCTTAGCTGGCATGTGACCCATTTTTAACATGGTTAAGAGCATTTTTTGCAAATAACTGATGATTAACTGAATTTGATGTATACAAATTTATCATAAAAGATATTACCTCCAAAATTGAGTTAATCCTTGGAGCTAGTGATGCTAGCTTACGTTCTTGTTCATTTATTGTTTCTGCAACAGCCTCCTTTTCCTGAGTGAGTTTGTCAAACAGCTGTGTTTGGTCACGTCTCTGCTCCAGCTCCCACTGAAGACGAGCCAAGCGCTGCTCATGTGGATCCTCCACAGTATCAGCCTAGAATAAGCAACACAAGTGAAAATACAGGTAATAATATTTTATTAGACATATGCATATAGACAGATATATTAAACCTGAACAACTGTGTGACAGATACTGCTATTGTAAATGTATAATCCAAAGCCTTTTCCAGGATGGTAACCCTGTAGCCTAAGTTGCCAGACAGATGGGAAATGATGAAACCACCATACATCAGGCCAGGATGCACACACAGAGTGGGGCTCACTCATAAATCACTGTCATCTACCTCTGTAGTGTGGTGGCTCAGACACTCAGTACTCACCTACCATCAAGTTTGATGGACTTTGGATTCATATACATATACAGTACTGTACATGATTACTGCTTTTATGTTTATACATTCTTAAATTTATCCTACAGTTTATAGACAATTTCTATATACAGTACCTCATACCTGGTAATAAAGCATTGTTGGTCTCACTATTTTTTGTTATTAAAGAAGGTACTGTACCAGTGATTTTGCTTTTTCAGTTGCCATATTAACCCTCTCAGTGTTATTGACAAGAATAATACTTTGGATTTTCTCCTAATTGCAATTTGCATTGGAATTACTTAAATATGCATGTGTAAAATCAATACTCATGGGCAAACATGCCCTTCAATCCGAAAAGTGTCCTTGCGCATCTGGTAGTGAAAAGCCCATGAAAGAAGTTGGTGATATATGATAAAGTTAGTTCCATCCATTTTAAATCACACCAGGCCCTTTTAATCTTGAAGAGTCTAACGGAGACCCGAGGCCAACCCTGATCCTCTCTCAGAGACACAAGGAACACAAAATGCAAGATAACTTAAGAATTACCCACCAGAAAGGTACAATGAAACAATACAGACAACAGCAAGGGGAAGGGAAGTATCAGGAGAAAGCATCAAGCCATTTTACGACTACATAACACTGGGAAGGAGACAGGATAAGGATTTGGGATGGGACAGGGGAAAATGAATGGTGCCCAACCACTTGGACGGTCGGGGATTGAACGCCGACCTGCATGAAGTGAGACCGCCGCTCTACTGTCCACCCCAAGTGGTTGGGCAACAGCAAAGTAAAAAATGTAATTAAAGAACATAAACAAAATATAAATCTTTAATAAAAGAATAAAATAAATTTTTTAATAAAAGAAATATTCAAATATTATTTGGATATTTAAATAATATCAGGAGTGTTCCACATAACCAAATTTGTTATGTACATAAAAAATACCTTTATTCTTAATCTAGAGAAAGGAGTCACAATCACACTTTTCATTTATTGTTTTTAAAACCTTCGGGAAATATTAAAAAAAACTACTATTACCCCATGTAGTCTACATACAGTACAGTAAAAGTAAAACAGCAAAAGATCTAATGACACAAGCACATTATGAGTTGGAATGCCTTACTGGTCGACTGATGTACTCGGGAGCCTCAACATAAAACTGCTCCACAGGAACAAGATCTATTTCCTGGTCAGCCGACTGAAAATCAAGACAACGTCTAACTTCCTTCTTCAGATGGGCCACTTCATAGAGAAGGTTCTGCAACTGCAATGTCACGCCATCAACACTCTGCCGAGCTTCAGCTGTTTTTTCTCGGGAGTCACGTACTCGAACCTGTAGGAGTGAAATTATGATACAACTGATGTGCTGTTGTTCAGGTGATAAACAAGGTTTCCCTTTCTCCTTGACCAACCATGAACTTTGTTTATTAAATCTAATTGTGCATAGTTATTTATAGGGTATATCTTCACTACAAATTGTAGCATCTTCATTTCACACAATCTCCATCACTGTAACATCTTCATATCAGATCTTCATCCAAACCATGGATGGGCAAAGATCTTCATTACACAATAATCTTCCCTATATATAGATATTAATATATAGTGAAAATCATTTATACGTAATTATCATCCAGGCTATACTTGGATGAAGATCATCTTTAAACAGTCTTCACAACACATGATCCTCAACTTGGGAAATGCCAGGGTGAAGAATTTTTCTACACACAATATTCATCTGAATGGATCTTCACTATACAGTATGCAATTTTTACATGAGATTTAACATGGGCCATTTTCTAAATATTTTTTTTTTTTACATTTAGGGCATCTTAGGGCATTCCTATGGCTTTTGGGGTCCACAACATGCTTGCTTATAGACTCCAATTTCCCTGTAGATGTTGATTAGCATCATGCTAAATTTTGGTTGAATTCTGTTTAAAGGTGCTCAAATGAATTTATAGATACAGTATATTTATTTAACAGTCAATATTGAACATCAAAATTAAAATACTGTATTGAAAATAAACCTGCCTAGTGCTGAATAAATCATGTGAAGAAAGGAAACAGCCAAGTTAAACATGTTATTGTTAAATGTGTGAAAATTAGGCAATGTGAAAGGTGAATGAAATTTAGCAATGAGAAAAATGCAGTTCAATGCAGTTTAGAGGTGATCTATTAACAAAATAAAATTACTAACTTCAGTAAATTAAGGAGGTAAAAGTATTATGAACAAAATAAGAACTGAATGCAAGACAATGCTAGAACGAGGAATACAATAGTGAAAAGGTGAGCTGGACTGAAGTGATCAAATACTGCACTTAAATTACAGCATCATACAAACTATGTTGGATTATGCATAAGTTATAAAACTTGATAAAGACGCTCCTCTTTCTTACCTTTTGCACTCGACTAAGACGCCGAAATGATAGCATCAGCATCAGCACTTGGATGCGTCGCTCTTCTACCTCGTTTACCCACTGAAACAAAAAATTGTGTTATTCTATATTTATGTTTATGATACTATACATTATAAAATTATGCACTTTATGAAGAAATGTTCTTTAATACTGTGCAATATTATCTGAGCACATGTTGGTACTATGTAAGATAAAGCTAGGTGACAAAAGATTAAATGTTCTCCATAAAGATTCCAGAGGTAAAAGACTAAAAATGGATAAGTTGAGAGAGAGAACTGATGAAATGAACACAAGAAAAAGAGTTGAGAGTGATCTTGGAGAAAGAGACTCAATAGAAAGAGAAAGAGAAATAATACCCTTACAGTCTAATGGGTGGAAGTGATGTACAAAGGAACCTCAGTGTCTGTCATGTGGGATGTAAACAAGAACTGTTTGGTTAAGAATGCCCAGGAAGTGTGCACAGAATTGTACAAACTGGTAGAAGTATAAAATTGTTGGGTTGATAAAATGGTAGCAGGAGTATTGATGATGATACAAAAAGAAGTGCATTTTATGAATACAGAGTGAATGAGATAGATGCAGGAAAACTAAAGATTATTTAGATTATTTAGAACGTTAAATTATTAACTTAGATTAGATTAGAACGTAGATTATTAAAAAACTTAAGTGTATAAGTGCCAAAGATATATGAAATGGCTAAACTAAAAAAAAAAAAGTAAATGAAGAGATAAAGAGAAAATGAAAGAAAATTATTTTGAAAACAGTAAAATCTTTTGAAAATAATAAGGAAGTGTAGCAGGGAGACGCTGATGGGTATATGGGAATGCCCAAGATAGCAATGGTAAAATGGTAAATGGTGAAGAGGAGAGTTGGTGGGGGCTTCTTCTAATGGGTGGAAGTGATGAAAGAGATGCTAATGTGAACATGATTAGATTTGATAATGTGAGAAGAGTGAAATATCGTGTGACAACTGATATATCTATGAGAGGTGATTAAATCAGTGAAGAAGTGTTTCAACACACTGACACATCAAACACATAATACTCTTGAACAAATCCACAAGGGCCGTGAAGAGGATTTGAACCTGTGTCCGAGAGCATCCCAGACGCTGCCTTAATCGACTGAGCTACGGCATGAAGAGTTGAAACCAGAAATTTTACTGAACTTACTTGGATCATGCAGCCTCTCCGACACCAGGTTCAGGACCCTTGCACTTCATCCTCACACACTCGCTCATTCACACTGTCTCCTCTGCAAAATTCTTTTCAGTTCATTTCCTTCTCCACCATCAGCACGTTAACACATACCCATGTATGTAGGTCCATACCCATACCAGATTCCACCCATCCTTGCGAGCTGCCACATTACAAAAATGGTGTGCTAAATTGCCAGAACTTAACCTAACCAAAAACATGACAGCCCATAAATTTTGAGTCGCTATGATTTATAAAACATTGTATTTTGGCCATTGGGGAATTATATGTCAAAATGCGATGTACTATTTTGAAAGGACAGGTTGCCAGATTATAGTGTAAATAGGTACTGCATTATAAGAGATTTAACAATAGTTTACTAAATTGTATCTGCAACTCATGATCTTCACTGGATGAAAAATATCTAGTACAGTACTTGACATATTTATATCAATGTAACTTACGTTTGAAATTAGTAAATTACCCATTATTTCGGCCCCGACAGTAGGATGTCCAGATACCTAGCAAGCGACATTATTTTGGATTAGCCATTTTATGGTTAATCCGAGACCCTGATTATCTGAACTTTCAGATTAAACAGACAATAGAAATATCCAGGACTCCATTCCCATAAATCTGAGTATGATCAGGTTTATGATCATGCACACCATTTAGTCAGAGATGGTCCACCTCTCTTATCCATTAAGTCTCTGCATGATTTGGCAACAAATTTATAGAAAAGTGGGATCTGCATTGAGTTGGTTCAGAATACAGTATCATATCATCTAAGTCATACAAAGACCCTATGCAGGCGATGAGTCACAATAACGTGGCTAAAGTATGTTGACCAGACCACACACTAGAAGGTGAAGGGACGACGACGTTTCGGTCCGTCCTGGACCATTCTCAAGTCGATTGTTCATTCTCACAATCGACTTGAGAATGGTCCAGGACGGACCGAAATGTCGTCGTCCCTTCACCTTCTAGTGTGTGGTCTGGTCAACATATAAAGACCCTGTTTCTTTATACAGGTACAGTATCTAGGTTGTCCAGTAGCCAATTATTTCTGGCCCACTGTAGGTACTGTTCTATTGCAATTCATTCAATTATAGTTACATGATGCATAATACTGTAAAGTAGATTTTTTTATTAAGAAGTATTTACCTGGTCTGGCCTGTCAAGCTTCAGTTTGAGAATTTCTTTCATCAGAGATCGTATCTGTTGCATAATGGCAGCCACAAGCTTCTGGTCTTCTTCCTCTGTTCTCTCTTGAGCCTCCAGACATTCATGGTCCAAACTTGCCTGCAAGATGAAATTCTTTTAGTTTCTATTAACACATTACTCAAACGATATCATTTACTTAACATATTTAGTAATCTAGTTAGCTCAAGTTGGAATGTGAACACGTGAAGCAGGCACATTGTTTACTCAACCGCCCCTATTTAACTGTGGGCGGGTAGTGAAATTACTAAGTTGGGTAGAAACTGGCATTGCAGCATACAATTGTATTTTTACGACCAAATGCAAATGCTTTTATGAATGGAGTTGGAAAAGGAGATAACATTGAATCTAAAAGCTATCTAGCCACTCTTAACTATTATTATTGCTGCAACATATATACAGCAAATGCTACAAACATAATATTTAGCAGCTTGCTGGCACATGCTGCTTTAAGTGAAAAACAGGAACTAAATGTATTTATCATTAATTCCTGAAGTGAAAGTAACACAAATTTTTTAGTCATTCTCAGAACAACTTTATGCACTGCACCTTAATAACTCATTCCATTATTCTGATCTTCCTGGATAAGATGCTCCATGTATCTGAGAAAGTGAGTTACTTACACAATTATAAAAATAATTGTTTCTAAACTTGAAATGTTAAATATCAGTTTGGGAACATGTAAAACATTATCACATGGTAATAGGCGAGATTTAGATTATTGTCTTTATTCAAAAGAAACAAATACATACTGTACTTAAGCTTTATATAGAGCTTAAAAAAGATAATAATCTGAAGACAGCACAAATCAGCTACAGGCACAATTTATGAAATCCACTCTCAACTATTTTTGGTTTTACATCGTTCATATCTTAGTCACTTTGCGAGTAAAATTCTGTTTATTAATATTCTTAATTTATTATCTGAAAAACAACTTGTTTCAATTGAATAATTCTATTTTATTGCAATACGAAGCACTAGAAAAAACAAGTTAGCGCATATATGCGGAAAAAAGGTTCACAGATATGAAACGTACTGTGAACAAAACAGTTATTTGAAGACAGGACAGCATCCATCCTGGCTCACCTGGTATCAATCAGCATGATGTGTTCGCAGAACTGGTGAACGCATGCCACTATAGTGGTTATGTGAACGAGTTTGGTGGACATAATTCGGAGCTGCCACATATGGGCCAACAGGCCTTCTACAGTTTCCTTGAGTCTCATGCTGGCCTACCTGGTAAGAATCAGTGATGGTGACAGTCTTCTCCTTGGCCAGGGTGCGGGCCGGCGTCGGGGGCGTCGGGGTCGCATTCTCAGCCTCTCCGGCTGCTCCAGGCTTCTTGGTCAACTCTGGCCCGGCTTTGCGTCGACGTTTTGATTCTCGAGTCCCCGTGTCGCCATCTTCGTCCCCTCGTCCCATATTTCCGTAAAGAGAGCTGGAGATCCACGAGCCTTACCACCACCACCTGCGAGGAGGGTCTCTGTGTTTATCTCAGGGACCCGCGCTACAAAGCAATTCAACTATATAAATAATAAATAAATGTTTATTCAGGTAAGGTACATATATACAAGAGATTTTACAAAAATTGATAGATTTATAAATAGAGCTAGTACATACAATACCTAAAGCCACTATTACGCAAAGCGTTTCGGGCAGCGATAAGATATGTATCTTAGAATATATTCTTAATAATAATTTAAAATATATAATAAAATTTAATAAGTTATTTAACTGATTGATTAAGAAAATGTACTTTTAATAGTCAATACAATTATATAGGGAAGATCCCTGAAACATCTGGCATTATTATTTATCTGAGAGCCACTATCCCTTTATTTATTTATTAATTTATTTATTTATGTTTACAAGAGTTTTTACATTCTTGTACAGCCACTAGCACGCATAGCGTTTCGGGCAGGTCCTTAATCCTAATATTCCCTGGAATACGACCCGCCAAATCAAATCATATCAGAAAGTACCCATTTTACTGTTGGGTAAACAGAGGCTACAATTAAGGATTGGTGCCCAGTCAATCCTCTCCGGCCAGAGGATACCAACCCTGGCCAAAGCACTCGCGAAACGCCAGGCGAGTGTCTTACCACCACACCACCTCCGCTCTATTCCAATCACTGGGATAGAACGGAGGGAAGGACTGGTGCCCAATCACTGGGATAGAACGGAGGGAAGGACTGGTGCCCATTCACTGGGATAGAACAGAGAGAAGGACTGGTGCCCAATCACTGGGGCAGAACAAAGGGAAGGACTGGTGCCCAATCACTGGGGCAGAACAAAGGGAAGGACTGGTGCCCAATCACTGGGGCAGAACAAAGGGAAGGACTGGTGCCCAATCACTGGGGCAGAACAAAGGGAAGGACTGGTGCCCAATCACTGGGGCAGAACAAAGGGAAGGACTGGTGCCCAATCACTGGGGCAGAACAAAGGGAAGGACTGGTGCCCAATCACTGGGGCAGAACAAAGGGAAGGACTGGTGCCCAATCACTGGGGCAGAACAAAGGGAAGGACTGGTGCCCAATCACTGGGGCAGAACAAAGGGAAGGACTGGTGCCCAATCACTGGGGCAGAACAAAGGGAAGGACTGGTGCCCAATCACTGGGGCAGAAAAAAGGGAAGGACTGGTGCCCAATCACTGGGGCAGAACAAAGGGAAGGACTGGTGCCCAATCACTGGGACTGATTGGTAGAACAAGGATCTAGGTGCGGCCGACCATTGAGGCGCATTCACTAGTTTTAATTGTATTATTGATTCAAAATCAGGTTTTTCTCAAATGTAAATTAATATTTTTATTTATTAGAATTTGGTTAGATCTAGTTTATTATTAATTAGGTTTTAGATTCTGTTGATAATTATTTGTATTTTTCGTACATTAGTGAGACAGCAAGCCAGCCTCCTGTTAGATAGTACTTTTTGAAATTATGTGGACCGTAGTACTTACATGGACATACTGGACAATTAGATAGTAGAATTTAGTAGTATTAACTGAAAAAAATGAAGCTAAAAAGCAAATTAAAATATTCCTAGGACTAATATAGCCCATACGTACTATATTAGGCCTCAGCGTGTATTGGGCCTAGGAAAGTTAGGCTAGCTTAATGGAATGGAAATCCTTATTTGGATTTGTTCATAGGTTAAGGTATCTTTGCAACATCAATACAAAAACTTTTCCGGTTTGTCTAAATTCAATAGCACAGATTTCTACTTTCTAATTGTTTATTACATCAACATATGAAGGATGGTGGTCATCGTTACTATAAGTACCACCTCAACACGAGGATGGGCTGTTTACAATATGTGGTTCGAGCAGAACAATTCAGCGAAGGACTGACTGTTCGAGAAGAGAACATTTTAGCGGCATTAGTTGTGAGGCGTGTATAATGTGTTGTTATTCATTAACAGGAAGATTTTGCCCGCGTATAATGTGTTGTCATTCGTTAACAAGAAAATTTTGCGCCCGGATTAATGAGTATTTGGCCGCTGTTTATGAGGACGTGTCGTTGCATTTAAAAGTACATGATTGAAGAATTCCTAAAAGAGCAGTTCGAACACGTGAAGCGAGTGAAGCATTATGTCAATGTTTTGAGTCTGGCGGCTGAGAGCAGCAGCAGCAGGTGGTGGGGGTGAGTGTGGCGGAACTCCTCACTTCTAAATGTTATATCCGGCGCCCGTGCTCTAATTATTGGCGTCTTGTGTAGCCAGACACTGCAACTAGACACGCTCCTCCTCTTCTTATGCACAACTAAATGCTAACTCAGGAGAAATTAGTGATTTGTGAGGCATAAACTAGTGGAAGCCATGCTCTCTGCCAGCTATACTTCACCACTGTGTCAACATCATCATGTAATAACTCCTTCAACCACTTCGTGTTGAGTGCTTGTGACGTCTCACAAGATCAGTCAAGGTTTGACAACACCTCTTAGTGGCATAATATTTGAGGAGTGAAAATAATATAAGTTTCTTGATGGGAGAATGTCGCCGCCACTACCAGTACTTCTTCAAGACAAGGTAAGTCTCGCTCTCATATGCTTTATATATATATATATAACTGAAAACTCACACCCAAGAAGTGACTCGAACCCATACTCCCAGGAGCAACGCAACTGGTATGTACAAGACGCCTTAATCCACTTGACCATCACGACCGGACATAATGAGGTGATAGCCGAAGCTATTTGAGCCACCCCACCGCCGGCACTCGGATAGTAATCTTGGGCATAGCATTTTACCAAATCACCTCATTCTTTGGGGCACACGTGAGGAACACAAATGCGAACAAGCCTGAATGGTCCCCAGGACAATATGCAACTGAAAACTCACACCCCAGAAGTGACTCGAACCCATACTCCCAGGAGCAACGCAACTGGTATGTACAAGACGCCTTAATCCACTTGACCATCACGACCGGACATAATGAGGTGATAGCCGAAGCTATTTGAGCCACCCCACCGCCGGCACTCGGATAGTAATCTTGGGCATAGCATTTTACCAAATCACCTCATTCTTTGGGGCACACGTGAGGAACACAAATGCGAACAAGCCTGAATGGTCCCCAGGACAATATGCAACTGAAAACTCACACCCCAGAAGTGACTCGAACCCATACTCCCAGGAGCAACGCAACTGGTATGTACAAGACGCCTTAATCCACTTGACCATCACGACCGGACATAATGAGGTGATAGCCGAAGCTATTTGAGCCACCCCACCGCCGGCACTCGGATAGTAATCTTGGGCATAGCATTTTACCAAATCACCTCATTCTTTGGGGCACACGTGAGGAACACAAATGCGAACAAGCCTGAATGGTCCCCAGGACAATATGCAACTGAAAACTCACACCCCAGAAGTGACTCGAACCCATACTCCCAGGAGCAACGCAACTGGTATGTACAAGACGCCTTAATCCACTTGAAGAACACGACCGGACATAATGAGGTGATAGCCGAAGCTATTTGAGCCACCCCACCGCCGGCACTCGGATAGTAATCTTGGGCATAGCATTTTACCAAATCACCTCATTTTTTGGGGGACACGTGAGGAACACAAATGCGAACAAGCCTGAATGGTCCCCAGGACAATATGCAACTGAAAACTCACACCCCAGAAGTGACTCGAACCCATACTCCCAGGAGCAACGCAACTGGTATGTACAAGACGCCTTAATCCACTTGACCATCACGACCGGACATAATGAGGTGATAGCCGAAGCTATTTGAGCCACCCCACCGCCGGCACTCGGATAGTAATCTTGGGCATAGCATTTTACCAAATCACCTCATTCTTTGGGGCACACGTGAGGAACACAAATGCGAACAAGCCTGAATGGTCCCCAGGACAATATGCAACTGAAAACTCACACCCCAGAAGTGACTCGAACCCATACTCCCAGGAGCAACGCAACTGGTATGTACAAGACGCCTTAATCCACTTGACCATCACGACCGGACATAATGAGGTGATAGCCGAAGCTATTTGAGCCACCCCACCGCCGGCACTCGGATAGTAATCTTGGGCATAGCATTTTACCAAATCACCTCATTCTTTGGGGCACACGTGAGGAACACAAATGCGAACAAGCCTGAATGGTCCCCAGGACAATATGCAACTGAAAACTCACACCCCAGAAGTGACTCGAACCCATACTCCCAGGAGCAACGCAACTGGTATGTACAAGACGCCTTAATCCACTTGACCATCACGACCGGACATAATGAGGTGATAGCCGAAGCTATTTGAGCCACCCCACCGCAGGCACTCGGATAGTAATCTTGGGCATAGCATTTTACCAAATCACCTCATTCTTTGGGGCACACGTGAGGAACACAAATGCGAACAAGCCTGAATGGTCCCCAGGACAATATGCAACTGAAAACTCACACCCCAGAAGTGACTCGAACCCATACTCCCAGGAGCAACGCAACTGGTATGTACAAGACGCCTTAATCCACTTGACCATCACGACCGGACATAATGAGGTGATAGCCGAAGCTATTTGAGCCACCCCACCGCCGGCACTCGGATAGTAATCTTCTATAGTGCTCCTGGGAGTATGGGTTCGAGTCACTTCTGGGGTGTGAGTTTTCAGTTGCATATTGTCCTGGGGACCATTCAGGCTTGTTCGCATTTGTGTTCCTCACGTGTGCCCCAAAGAATGAGGTGATTTGGTAAAATGCTATGCCCAAGATTACTATCCGAGTGCCGGCGGTGGGGTGGCTCAAATAGCTTCGGCTATCACCTCATTATGTCCGGTCGTGATGGTCAAGTGGATTAAGGCGTCTTGTACATAGCAGTTGCGTTGCTCCTGGGAGTATGGGTTCGAGTCACTTCTGGGGTGTGAGTTTTCAGTTGCATATTGTCCTGGGGACCATTCAGGCTTGTTCGCATATATATATATATATATATATATATATATAAATATATATATATATATATATATATATATATATATATATATATATATATATATATATATGTCGTACCTAGTAGCCAGAACGCACTTCTCAGCCTACCATGCAAGGCCCGATTTGCCTAATAAGCCTAGTTTTCATGAATTGTTTTTCGACAACCTAACCTACGTAACCTAACCTAACATTTTCGGCTACCTAACCTAACCTATAAAGATAGGTTAGGTTAGGTTAGGTAGGGTTGGATAGGTTCGGTCATATATCTGCGTTAATTTTAACTCCAATAAAAAAAATTTACCTCATACATAATGAAATGGGTAGCTTTATCATTTCATAAGAAAAAAATTAGAGAAAAGATATTAATTCAGGAAAACTTGGCTTATTAGGCAAATCGGGCCTTGCATAGTAGGCTGAGGAGTGCGTTCTGGCTACTAGGTACGACATATATATATATATATATATATAATATGATTATAATCCACGTGAAGAATTTATTGTGTTTAATAATATTAAAAAAATATTTTATAAAATTGTAAAGCATTTGCATAATTCGTTTACATGCCATTACAGGTAGGGTTTAAGCTCTTCGAGGGACATGTCTTCACCCAATTAAGGTACGTTTGTTCTTTTTGTTCCAGGAAACACTAAGATGAAAAAAAAACAAAAAAAATCTTTTTAAAAACATGTAACAGCCAGGGTTGTTATAGCTTTGAATGAACCTTGTCATCCTTGCCCTTTATTTAGGGTAAATACAGGGCAAGGCTTATTCATTAAGGCTTGTCTTGTATTTAGGATATTTGTGAGTCCCTTGAAATCCATGAACTATACAGCACAATGCCTACCATACTTCCCCTTCCATGGTGCTCAATTTTCAACTTCAACATCGCATTTGAGGCATTTAAGAGTATAAGAGGCACTATAAGAGGCATTTACTTGAGGTCCAACTAATATATACCACTATATATGCCTTCCTTTAACTCTCCTGCACTTTGCAAACATCTATCATGCATAAATAGCAGTTGTTGTGGTGGTTTTGGGTGGTTTTTATATTCTGGAAATAGCAAAGAACTTATCTCTTCTCGCACCTCTTGACCATCATTCTGGAGTAGACTGACAGCTTCCATATATTACTTAAGGGGAGCTAAGGCTTGTCTTGGTGACTCATAGGCATGCCAAAGTACAGTCTATTTGCTATCCAGAATTTGACATCTTTCACAATTATGTGATATCTGCTTTGGTCCAACATATAAAGCTAGTGGCTTTACAAAATTGTAATTCCAACTTAAACTCTATGTTCTCACTTAACCCCCAATGTACTTTCTTGTACATATATAAATACATAAATAAATATAATATCCATAAACATAGGAGAACGTATTTGACGAATTTCTGCATTGTTTATTTGCCATATTGCAAAAAGTTAAGATTAACCGCTCTAGAAAGCAATCCAAAGCAAGAAATTGAGAAATTAGATATGAATAAAAATAATTTGAGATATGTAGCTGCAAGTGCTGTTCACAACAAAGTGACTTTCCAGATACTAAAAATCATAATTATAAGTGTAATTTTTAACGGTTGCGGATAAAAAATAATAACATTTGAGGAATCGGCGCCCGAAATTTAGTGAGAAACAATGAAAAATCATGATAAACTTTTTGGTAAAATTTGTTTCGTAGTGAAAACTTGTTGATATATCATCACTATCTCCACACACATTGTCACCTCAGGTGTATCGATTAAAATCAGTGCATCAAAATCGTATGAATTTCAGCATATAATGATTTAGAGGCAATATTATCCACGAATCAAATTTGTTGAGAGACAACGACGGTCCACCACGAGGCTACCCTCAGGTTAAACCAAATTTCAACATCTTCAAAAACGGAGATTATTTAAATTAATAATCCATGGTCGAAACTGTCTAGGAGCTGGGATATAAGGACAGCCTAGGAGCTGGGGTATATGAAGACAGCCTAGGATCTGGGGTATGAGGACAACCTAGGAGCTGGGATATATGAGGACAACCTAGGAGCTGGGATATATGAGGACAACCTAGGAGCTGGGATATATGAGGACAACCTAGGAGCTGGGATATATGAGGACAACCTAGGAGCTGGGATATATGAGGACAACCTAGGAGCTGGGATATATGAGGACAACCTAGGAGCTGGGATATATGAGGACAACCTAGGAGCTGGGATATATGAGGACAACCTAGGAGCTGGGATATATGAGGACAACCTAGGAGCTGGGATATATGAGGACAACCTAGGAGCTGGGATATATGAGGACAACCTAGGAGCTGGGGTATATGAGGACAACCTAGGAGCTGGGGTATATGAGGACAACCTAGGAGCTGGGATATATGAGGACAACCTAGGAGCTGGGATATATGAGGACAACCTAGGAGCTGGGATATATGAGGACAACCTAGGAGCTGGGATATATGAGGACAACCTAGGAGCTGGGATATATGAGGACAACCTAGGAGCTGGGATATATGAGGACAACCTAGGAGCTGGGGTATATGAGGACAGCCTAGGAGCTGGGATATATGAGGACAGCCTAGGAGCTGGGGTATATGAGGACAGCCTAGGAGCTGGGATATATGAGGACAACCTAGGAGCTGGGGTATATGAGGACAGCCTAGGAGCTGGGATATATGAGGACAACCTAGGAGCTGGGATATATGAGGACAACCTAGGAGCTGGGGTATATGAGGACAACCTAGGAGCTGGGGTATATGAGGACAACCTAGGAGCTGGGATATATGAGGACAACCTAGGAGCTGGGATATATGAGGACAACCTAGGAGCTGGGATATATGAGGACAGCCTAGGAGCTGGGGTATATGAGGACAGCCTAGGAGCTGGGATATATGAGGACAACCTAGGAGCTGGGGTATATGAGGACAGCCTAGGAGCTGGGATATATGAGGACAACCTAGGAGCTGGGGTATATGAGGACAGCCTAGGAGCTGGGATATATGAGGATAGCCTAGGAGCTGGGGTATATGAGGACAGCCTAGGAGCTGGGATATATGAGGACAACCTAGGAGCTGGGGTATATGAGGACAGCCTAGGAGCTGGGGTATATGAGGACAGCCTAGGAGCTGGGATATATGAGGACAACCTAGGAGCTGGGGTATATGAGGACAGCCTAGGAGCTGGGGTATATGAGGACAGCCTAGGAGCTGGGATATATGAGGACAACCTAGGAGCTGGGGTATATGAGGACAGCCTAGGAGCTGGGGTATATGAGGACAGCCTAGGAGCTGGGATATATGAGGACAACCTAGGAGCTGGGGTATATGAGGACAGCCTAGGAGCTGGGGTATATGAGGACAGCCTAGGAGCTGGGATATATGAGGACAACCTAGGAGCTGGGGGTATTTGAGGACAGCCTAGGAGCTGGGATATATGAGGACAACCTAGGAGCTGGGGTATATGAGGACAGCCTAGGAGCTGGGATATATGAGGACAACCTAGGAGCTGGGGTATATGAGGACAGCCTAGGAGCTGGGATATATGAGGACAACCTAGGAGCTGGGGTATATGAGGACAGCCTAGGAGCTGGGATATATGAGGACAACCTAGGAGCTGGGGTATGAGGACAGCCTAGGAGCTGGGATATATGAGGACAACCTAGGAGCTGGGGTATATGAGGACAGCCTAGGAGCTGGGATATATGAGGACAACCTAGGAGCTGGGGTATATGAGGACAGCCTAGGAGCTGGGATATATGAGGACAACCTAGGAGCTGGGGTATATGAGGACAGCCTAGGAGCTGGGATATATGAGGACAACCTAGGAGCTGGGGTATGAGGACAGCCTAGGAGCTGGGATATATGAGGACAACCTAGGAGCTGGGGTATATGAGGACAGCCTAGGAGCTGGGATATATGAGGACAACCTAGGAGCTGGGGTATATGAGGACAGCCTAGGAGCTGGGATATATGAGGACAACCTAGGAGCTGGGGTATATGAGGACAGCCTAGGAGCTGGGATATATGAGGACAACCTAGGGTATGAGGACAGCCTAGGAGCTGGGATATAAGGACAGCCTAGGAGCTGGGATATATGAGGACAACCTAGGGTATGAGGACAGCCTAGGAGCTGGGATATATGAGGACAACCTAGGAGCTGGGGTATGAGGACAGCCTAGGAGCTGGGATATATGAGGACAACCTAGGAGCTGGGGTATATGAGGACAGCCTAGGAGCTGGGATATATGAGGACAGCCTAGGAGCTGGGATATATGAGGACAGCCTAGGAGCTGGGATATATGAGGACAGCCTAGGAGCTGGGATATATGAGGACAGCCTAGGAGCTGGGATATATGAGGACAGCCTAGGAGCTGGGATATATGAGGACAGCCTAGGAGCTGGGATATATGAGGACAGCCTAGGAGCTGGGATATATGAGGACAGCCTAGGAGCTGGGATATATGAGGACAGCCTAGGAGCTGGGATATATGAGGACAGCCTAGGAGCTGGGATATATGAGGACAGCCTAGGAGCTGGGATATATGAGGACAGCCTAGGAGCTGGGATATATGAGGACAGCCTAGGAGCTGGGATATATGAGGACAGCCTAGGAGCTGGGATATATGAGGACAGCCTAGGAGCTGGGATATATGAGGACAGCCTAGGAGCTGGGATATATGAGGACAGCCTAGGAGCTGGGATATATGAGGACAGCCTAGGAGCTGGGATATATGAGGACAGCCTAGGAGCTGGGATATATGAGGACAGCCTAGGAGCTGGGATATATGAGGACAGCCTAGGAGCTGGGATATATGAGGACAGCCTAGGAGCTGGGATATATGAGGACAGCCTAGGAGCTGGGATATATGAGGACAGCCTAGTAGCTGGGATATATGAGGACAGCCTAGGAGCTGGGATATATGAGGACAGCCTAGGAGCTGGGATATATGAGGACAGCCTAGGAGCTGGGATATATGAGGACAGCCTAGGAGCTGGGATATATGAGGACAGCCTAGGAGCTGGGATATATGAGGACAGCCTAGGAGCTGGGATATATGAGGACAGCCTAGGAGCTGGGATATATGAGGACAGCCTAGGAGCTGGGATATATGAGGACAGCCTAGGAGCTGGGATATATGAGGACAGCCTAGGAGCTGGGATATATGAGGACAGCCTAGGAGCTGGGATATATGAGGACAGCCTAGGAGCTGGGATATATGAGGACAGCCTAGGAGCTGGGATATATGAGGACAGCCTAGGAGCTGGGATATATGAGGACAGCCTAGGAGCTGGGATATATGAGGACAGCCTAGGAGCTGGGATATATGAGGACAGCCTAGGAGCTGGGATATATGAGGACAGCCTAGGAGCTGGGATATATGAGGACAGCCTAGGAGCTGGGATATATGAGGACAGCCTAGGAGCTGGGATATATGAGGACAGCCTAGGAGCTGGGATATATGAGGACAGCCTAGGAGCTGGGATATATGAGGACAGCCTAGGAGCTGGGATATATGAGGACAGCCTAGGAGCTGGGATATATGAGGACAGCCTAGGAGCTGGGATATATGAGGACAGCCTAGGAGCTGGGATATATGAGG
This sequence comes from Procambarus clarkii, assembly GCF_040958095.1. Lineage (NCBI taxonomy): Eukaryota > Metazoa > Arthropoda > Malacostraca > Decapoda > Cambaridae > Procambarus > Procambarus clarkii. The sequence goes on along the minus strand of NC_091209.1, from coordinate 8,850,814 downwards.
ACAGCCTAGGAGCTGGGATATATGAGGACAGCCTAGGAGCTGGGATATATGAGGACAGCCTAGGAGCTGGGATATATGAGGACAGCCTAGGAGCTGGGATATATGAGGACAGCCTAGGAGCTGGGATATATGAGGACAGCCTAGGAGCTGGGATATATGAGGACAGCCTAGGAGCTGGGATATATGAGGACAGCCTAGGAGCTGGGATATATGAGGACAGCCTAGGAGCTGGGATATATGAGGACAGCCTAGGAGCTGGGATATATGAGGACAGCCTAGGAGCTGGGATATATGAGGACAGCCTAGGAGCTGGGATATATGAGGACAGCCTAGGAGCTGGGATATATGAGGACAGCCTAATAGCACTTGGTGATTTGTTTGACCTCAATTATGGTATCGTAATGTGCTGGGGTATAGACTACTCCGACGTGATACTATAGTGATGAATGTGTTCTAGAACTGTTGTAGGTGGCGTAGAGATTGTCAATATTGTGACTGACAACAGTTACCAAGCCCACACATGCGCCGTGAAAGTGACATAGTTTGGGTCCGTCTCTTTGTCAAGTCGTCACTTTCATCTTATTTCATGTGCGGGTTTGGTTTTTATTTGTTTACTAGATGGGGTCCCGGCTGTGCCCGGGTCTCTTTCCCCTATCTCTATCGTCCCTCACTAAACCCTCTCTTCCTTCTCTCTACCTTTCCCCCCCCTCTTCTCCAACATCTCCCCTCTCCCCCAACATTTCTCCCCCCCTCCTTCCCTCCCTCTCTCTCAGAACATTTAAGATTTCGAAGCCCTGAAACTGCCGAATAACTCTACGGTAAACACAACATTTAGTCCAGACATCATGCAAATCGTAGAAGTGGGGAGGTATATACATGCCTATGCAACCTCTCCTCTTACAAAGAACGTCACATTTCGCTCGTATTCGTCACATAAGGCCAAAAACCGTCGTACTAGAAAATGGAAGCGGCTGGCGAAAGTGACGTCCTGTCCCGCTTTCTGTTGTGGGTCCTCTTGGTAGATTAGGGGAGGGACCACTTTAAATTGACCGTTTTCTTGTCCAAGTTGGGTGAGGCGAATCTCTAACATCTGCATGGCCTCCAACCTCGGACAGATAAACATTCTCTTCTCTAGATATATATATTATGTGGCGTTTCTCCATCACCAGCTGTGTTGGCGTTATTCTGTAGAAGAGTGTGTGTAGAAGCGCAGTAGCCTACACTAGACAACAGTGTTCCGTGTGTGCAAGCAACAGTTAGCGGCACTAGACAACAGTGTTCCGTGTGTGCAAGCAACAGTTAGCGGCACTAGACAACAATGTTCCGTGTGTGCAAGCAACAGTTAGCGGCACTAGACAACAATGTTCCGTGTGTGCAAGCAACAGTTGCCGGCACTAGACAACAGTGTTCCGTGTGTGCAAGCAACAGCGGCACTAGACAACAGTGTTCCGTGTATGCAAGCAACAGTTAGCGGCACTAGACAACAATGTTCCGTGTGTGCAAGCAACAGTTAGCGGCACTAGACAACAGTGTTCCGTGTGTGCAAGCAACAGTTAGCGGCACTAGACAACAGTGTTCCGTGTGTGCAAGCAACAGTTAGCGGCACTAGACAACAGTGTTCCGTGTGTGCAAGCAACAGTTAGCGGCACTAGACAACAGTGTTCCGTGTGTGCAAGCAACAGTTAGCGGCACTAGACAACAGTGTTCCGTGTGTGCAAGCAACAGTTGCCGGCACTAGACAACAGTGTTCCGTGTGTGCAAGCAACAGTTAGCGGCACTAGACAACAGTGTTCCGTGTATGCAAGCAACAGTTAGCGGCACTAGACAACAATGTTCCGTGTGTGCAAGCAACAGTTAGCGGCACTAGACAACAGTGTTCCGTGTGTGCAAGCAACTGTTACCGGCACTAGACAACAGTGTTCCGTGTGTGCAAGCAACAGTTAGCGGCACTAGACAACAGTGTTCCGTGTATGCAAGCAACAGTTAGCGGCACTAGACAACAATGTTCCGTGTATGCAAGCAACAGTTAGCGGCACTAGACAACAATGTTCCGTGTATGCAAGCAACAGTTAGCGGCACTAGACAACAGTGTTCCGTGTATGCAAGCAACAGTTAGCGGCACTAGACAACAATGTTCCGTGTATGCAAGCAACAGTTAGCGGCACTAGACAACAATGTTCCGTGTGTGCAAGCAACAGTTAGCGGCACTAGACAACAGTGTTCCGTGTGTGCAAGCAACAGTTAGCGGCACTAGACAACAGTGTTCCGTGTGTGCAAGCAACAGTTAGCGGCACTAGACAACAGTGTTCCGTGTGTGCAAGCAACAGTTGCCGGCACTAGACAACAGTGTTCCGTGTATGCAAGCAACAGTTAGCGGCACTAGACAACAGTGTTCCGTGTGTGCAAGCAACAGTTGCCGGCACTAGACAACAGTGTTCCGTGTATGCAAGCAACAGTTAGCGGCACTAGACAACAGTGTTCCGTGTGTGCAAGCAACAGTTGCCGGCACTAGACAACAGTGTTCCGTGTGTGCAAGCAACAGTTAGCGGCACTAGACAACAGTGTTCCGTGTGTGCAAGCAACAGTTGCCGGCACTAGACAACAGTGTTCCGTGTATGCAAGCAACAGTTAGCGGCACTAGACAACAGTGTTCCGTGTGTGCAAGCAACAGTTGCCGGCACTAGACAACAGTGTTCCGTGTGTGCAAGCAACAGTTAGCGGCACTAGACAACAGTGTTCCGTGTGTGCAAGCAACAGTTGCCGGCACTAGACAACAGTGTTCCGTGTATGCAAGCAACAGTTAGCGGCACTAGACAACAGTGTTCCGTGTGTGCAAGCAACAGTTGCCGGCACTAGACAACAGTGTTCCGTGTGTGCAAGCAACAGTTAGCGGCACTAGACAACAGTGTTCCGTGTGTGCAAGCAACAGTTGCCGGCACCATTACTTGTTGCTTGGATATCCTGTTCCGCCCACTACAGTCCTCGTCATAAAAACTTCATTGGATATACTGCACTTTGGGGAACTTGTGTGACATTGATCTTTTTCTGTAAATATGATCCTCGTGTTAACTTCTTCCTTGTTGTCTGTTAACTCCTTCCTTGTTGCCTGTTAACACCTTCCTTGTTGTCTGTTAACTCCTTCCTTGTTGCCTGTTAACACCTTCCTTGTTGTCTGTTAACGTCTTCCTTGTTGTCTGTTAACGTCTTCCTTGTTGTCTGTTAACTCCTTCCTTGTTGCCTGTTAACGTCTTCCTTGTTGTCTGTTAACACCTTCCTTGTTGTCTGTTAACTCCTTCCTTGTTGTCTGTTAACACCTTCCTTGTTGTCTGTTAACGTCTTCCTTGTTGTCTGTTAACTCCTTCCTTGTTGTCTGTTAACACCTTCCTTGTTGTCTGTTAACGTCTTCCTTGTTGTCTGTTAACTCCTTCCTTGTTGCCTGTTAACACCTTCCTTGTTGCCTGTTAACACCTTCCTTGTTGTCTGTTAACTCCTTCCTTGTTGTCTGTTAACGTCTTCCTTGTTGTCTGTTACCGTCTTCCTTGTTGTCTGTTAACTCCTTCCTTGTTGTCTGTTAACGTCTTCCTTGTTGTCTGTTAACGTCTTCCTTGTTGTCTGTTAACGTCTTCCTTGTTGTCTGTTAACACCTTCCTTGTTGCCTGTTAACACCTTCCTTGTTGCCTGTTAACACCTTCCTTGTTGTCTGTTAACACCTTCCTTGTTGTCTGTTAACTCCTTCCTTGTTGCCTGTTAACACCTTCCTTGTTGTCTGTTAACACCTTCCTTGTTGTCTGTTAACACCTTCCTTGTTGTCTGTTAACACCTTCCTTGTTGTCTGTTAACACCTTCCTTGTTGTCTGTTAACACCTTCCTTGTTGTCTGTTAACACCTTCCTTGTTGTCTGTTAACGTCTTCCTTGTTGTCTGTTAACTCCTTCCTTGTTGTCTGTTAACACCTTCCTTGTTGTCTGTTAACGTCTTCCTTGTTGTCTGTTAACGTCTTCCTTGTTGTCTGTTAACGTCTTCCTTGTTGTCTGTTAACGTCTTCCTTGTTGTCTGTTAACGTCTTCCTTGTTGTCTGTTAACACCTTCCTTGTTGTCTGTTAACGTCTTCCTTGTTGTCTGTTAACACCTTCCTTGTTGTCTGTTAACGTCTTCCTTGTTGTCTGTTAACGTCTTCCTTGTTGTCTGTTAACGTCTTCCTTGTTGTCTGTTAACGTCTTCCTTGTTGTCTGTTAACTCCTTCCTTGTTGCCTGTTAACACCTTCCTTGTTGTCTGTTAACGTCTTCCTTGTTGTCTGTTAACACCTTCCTTGTTGTCTGTTAACGTCTTCCTTGTTGTCTGTTAACTCCTTCCTTGTTGTCTGTTAACGTCTTCCTTGTTGTCTGTTAACGTCTTCCTTGTTGTCTGTTAACACCTTCCTTGTTGTCTGTTAACGTCTTCCTTGTTGTCTGTTAACACCTTCCTTGTTGTCTGTTAACGTCTTCCTTGTTGTCTGTTAACACCTTCCTTGTTGTCTGTTAACTCCTTCCTTGTTGTCTGTTAACTCCTTCCTTGTTGTCTGTTAACGTCTTCCTTGTTGTCTGTTAACGTCTTCCTTGTTGTCTGTTAACGTCTTCCTTGTTGCCTGTTAACACCTTCCTTGTTGTCTGTTAACGTCTTCCTTGTTGTCTGTTAACACCTTCCTTGTTGCAGCTGTTGTTTTGTTCCCTGGTTTATAAATAAATAAATAAATGTTTATTTAGGTAAGGTACATACATACAAGAGATTTTACAAAGATTGATGGAGTTACAGATAGAGCTAGTACATACAATGCCTAAAGCCAGTATTACGTAAAGCGTTTCGGGCATAACAGAAGCGGTGAACAAATGTGATGCAAATAGTGATCTTGGCCCAATAAAACACTTACGTCTTACCTTGTTGAACTTGTCTCATAAGAGACGGGTAGAGAAGGCGGTGATAAACCAGCACCTTCCCCGGAGACTGTGACATCTGTGGCTTCCAGGAGCCCGCCACCCCACCTCATATCCGCCAGGAAATAAATATATCATATAAATATATTACTAAATATAGTGTAAGAGATATGGCGGTCCCGTTGCTCGCTACAAGGTGGTTCAGTCATTTGATTGATTGACTCAGTCACCCATCACATTTCCTGGGTTACAGGAGTTGAGGATTGGGCTGGGCGAGAGGACCCATCTTCCCAATATTTCTTACCATTAATGGTCAAATTAACTGCGGTCAGGACCCAGAAATTTGTGGCCAGGACTCTGGGAAAATTTGCGCCCGGCCAGGACCCAGAAAGCTAAAAGGCAGGGTTCCTGCCCGGGGTGGAATGTGAGGGGAATATAGTAGGAACAAAAGTGATTGGAGGTGGCAAAATGTTTTTTTTTTTTTTTTGGATTGGAAAGTTCATCGGGAATTGTGTTACTTTTATTGTTTGGTCGTGGGTAGACTCACCTAGACACTGTCACCTGTGTGCGCAGTATTGGACAGACTCGCCCGTGGGAACAGAACTGAGAGAAAAGGTTGTACAATGGTCAGAGCACAATGTACAAAGGTTGTACAATGGGCAGAGCACAATGTACAAAGGTTGTACAATGGTCAGATCACAATGTATAAAGGTTGTACAATGGGCAGAGCACAATGTACAAAGGTTGTACAATGGTTAGATCACAATGTATAAAGGTTGTACAATGGGCAGAGCACAATGTACAAAGGTTGTACAATGGTCAGATCACAATGTATAAAGGTTGTACAATGGGCAGAGCACAATGTATAAAGGTTGTACAATGGGCAGAGCACAATGTACAAAGGTTGTACAATGGGCAGAGCACAATGTACAAAGGTTGTACAAAGGGCAGAGCACAATGTATAAAGGTTGTACAAAGGGCAGAGCACAATGTATAAAGGTTGTACAATGGGCAGAGCACAATGTACAAAGGTTGTACAATGGGCAGACTTGATGGTGTTCATCAGCCAAAAGTGTGAGGAGGCAGTGAACAAGTTCATCCCGGTGTAAAAGGGTAAACATTCCAATAACGAATCCATGGTTTACTGAAGCATGTAAGGAAGCGAAGAAGTACAAGAACACGGGGAATTATAGGAACAAGAGGACGCAAGAGAGCAGAGGGCCAGGAGTGAGTATCTCAGTGTAACAGCAGAGAGGAACAAGAGGACGCAAGAGAGCAGAGGGCCAGGAGTGAGTATCTCAGTGTAACAGCAGAGAGGACGCAAGAGAGCAGAGGGCCAGGAGTGAGTATCTCGGTGTAACAGCAGAGAGGAACAAGAGGACGCAAGAGAACAGAGGGCCAGGAGTGAGTATCTCAGTGTAACAGCAGAGAGGAACAAGAGGACGCAAGAGAACAGAGGGCCAGGAGTGAGTATCTCGGTGTAACAGCAGAGAGGAACAAGAGGACGCAAGAGAGCAGAGGGCCAGGAGTGAGTATCTCAGTGTAACAGCAGAGAGGAACAAGAGGACGCAAGAGAGCAGAGGGCCAGGAGTGAGTATCTCGGTGTAACAGCAGAGAGGAACAAGAGGACGCAAGAGAACAGAGGGCCAGGAGTGAGTATCTCGGTGTAACAGCAGAGAGGAACAAGAGGACGCAAGAGAGCAGAGGGCCAGGAGTGAGTATCTCAGTGTAACAGCAGAGAGGAACAAGAGGACGCAAGAGAGCAGAGGGCCAGGAGTGAGTATCTCGGTGTAACAGCAGAGAGGAACAAGAGGACGCAAGAGAACAGAGGGCCAGGAGTGAGTATCTCGGTGTAACAGCAGAGAGGAACAAGAGGACGCAAGAGAGCAGAGGGCCAGGAGTGAGTATCTCGGTGTAACAGCAGAGAGGAACAAGAGGACGCAAGAGAACAGAGGGCCAGGAGTGAGTATCTCGGTGTAACAGCAGAGAGGAACAAGAGGACGCAAGAGAGCAGAGGGCCAGGAGTGAGTATCTCGGTGTAACAGCAGAGAGGAACAAGAGGACGCAAGAGAACAGAGGGCCAGGAGTGAGTATCTCGGTGTAACAGCAGAGAGGAACAAGAGGACGCAAGAGAACAGAGGGCCAGGAGTGAGTATCTCGGTGTAACAGCAGAGAGGAACAAGAGGACGCAAGAGAGCAGAGGGCCAGGAGTGAGTATCTCGGTGTAACAGCAGAGAAACGATATGAAAATGACGTAGCAAATAAAGCCAAGATCTATACTCACAGCTTCACAGTCACACCTGGAGGAAAACAACAGTGAAAGAACATGTGAAAGTGAAAAAAGGGAAGAACATATTCACTGTGAATAACAATGACACAGTACAATGATCTCAAAAGGTATAATTCACAAATACTTGGCGTCATAAAAAACAAAATATGTTGTACGGGTATAACCAGATACCCGTAACCAAACTCAATTAGTAACTTCTTCACTTTTCGAGTGTATTAATTGTAATAAATTTCTGTGTTAATGTCATTATAAACAAACTTATAACCATGTCCAGATGGAAGAGAAACGAGTATCTTTCCCTGGAAACACAAACCGTAACTGTCTCTATTTTCCGCTTGTTACAACTTGTAACAAAGTTGTTACATCTTGGCTTAACGTGTTTATGACGTATTAGAACGTTGTTACAACTTGCTATATTGGTTGTTATAACTGGTTAGGAAGTGTTAAAACTTGTTCGAACGTTGTACCAACGTCGTAGTTACGGTGTGTGTTTGGTGGGTTGGCACTCCATGAGGGAGGTGTTGTGAGGAGTAGTGGGTGGGTGTATGTGCTTGGGTCGCCCCTCGCAACGTGGCGTCACCTGCAACCCGTCCTCACGCTGGTGTAAACATTGCCACCATTGCATCACAGTTCCCTTAGGTTCTTAACCCCCCCTGTGTGTCCCACTTGCACTCACTCCTTTCTTACTTAAGGAAAGTTCCTCATATTGCGACACATGATGATGGTCTCTGACGCAATCATTCGCATCCTGGCAGGTCCTTCCCGTTACTCTCCTCTTCCATGCTTACTCTTCCTCACTTCCTCCCCCATATAACTCGTACCTGTCCAGTCCCCTTCTACAGCAGTAGCATAACACGGCTGCTTATTGTGTCGACCAGGAGGGTGTGAGTGTGGGGTGGGAGGGGGTCCACCGTCATCACCCATAGTGTGTCATCCTGGGGCACGTCTAGTCCTGGGTGGGTACCTTGGGCACGTCTAGTCCTGGGTGGGTACCTTGGGCACGTCTAGTCCTGGGTCCTGGGTGGGTACCTTGGGCACGTCTAGTCCTGGGTGGGTACCTTGGGCACGTCTAGTCCTGGGTGGGTACCATGGGCACGTCTAGTCCTGGGTGGGTACCTTGGGCACGTCTAGTCCAGGGTGGGTACCTTGGGCACGTCCAGTCCTGGGTGGGTACCTTGGGCACGTCCAGTCCTGGGTGGGTACCTTGGGCACGTCTAGTCCAGGGTGGGCGCCTTGGACACGTCTAGTCCTGGGTGGGTGCCTTGGACACGTCTAGTCCTGGGTGGGTACCTTGGACACGTCTAGTCCTGGGTGGGTACCTTGGACACGTCTAGTCCTGGGTGGGCACCTTGGACACGTCTAGTCCTGGGTGGGCACCTTGGACACGTCTAGTCCTGGGTGGGCACCTTGGACACGTCTAGTCCTGGGTGGGTACCTTGGGCACGTCCAGTCCAGGGTGGGCACCTTGGGCACGTCTAGTCCTGGGTGGGTACCTTGGGCACGTCCAGTCCTGGGTGGGTACCTTGGGCACGTCCAGTCCTGGGTGGGTACCTTGGGCACGTCCAGTCCAGGGTGGGCACCTTGGGCACGTCTAGTCCTGGGTGGGTACCTTGGGCACGTCCAGTCCAGGGTGGGTACCTTGGGCACGTCCAGTCCTTGGTGGGCACCTTGGGCACGTCCAGTCCTGGGTGGGCACCTTGGGCACGTCCAGGGCAGTAGCCGTCCATATAGGGCGCAGAGTATCAGTGCGCGGCGCTCGGGTCACCTACACCTGCTGCAATAAGAGATCAGATTATTTACATAAAATTTCTCAAAATAAAAATAAAATCTCCCAAATAAAATCGTGACCCAAGAGGTGACTGGTGTCAGGGGGGGATGTTTGGAGGTGACCATGACGTCGCTGCTGCATCACTTATAGTGGACGATAACATCAAGTTAATCAGCGAGTAATGTTCTTAATGGAGAATATGTTCAGTGAGTAGAGACATACGCATCTAATGATATAACAGCGAGTTAGTGAATATGAAGATATGCTGTTAGATTAATTAATAAAGTCTTTTGGCAAGTTCTTTGTGGTTGAGTCTACGTAAATGTTGTTATTGGTTTAGGGTCCGCGAGGGCAGCGGTGCCCACGTGCCCCGGCGTACCCTTGAAGGGTAACACATAAAGCCTGGCGCCTACATTAGCCTCGTCTGGCGGCGGAAACGAACACGCCTTGCGGGTCCTCGTGGCGCAGTGCTAACACACTCGCCCCGCGCTTCGCCAGCATTTTGGCCTGGGTTCGTATCCTGGCCGGGGAGGATTGATTGGGCGCCAATCCTTAACTGTACGCCTCTGTTCACTCGGCAGTGAATGGGTACCTGGTTCTTAAACGATGTGGCGGGTCGTATTCCAGGGAAAATTAAGATTACGGACCTGCCCAAAACGCCATGCATGCTAGTGGCGTTAAAATAATGTAAGAACTCTGTATATAGTCGTAATGGCTTTGCGCCTTCTCCTTATAATTACTCTTGCATATATAAATATAAAAGCCTACTGATAGGCAGATGATTGGGAGCCCCTTGGGAACTCCCGACACCTGTTGGCCAGGGGCTAGATTCACGAAAGCACTTACGCAAGCACTTACGAACCTGTACATCTTTTCTCAATCTTTGGAGACATTGTTTCCAATTATTAAACAGTTAATGAGCTCCGAAGCACCAGGAGGCTGTTTATAACAATAACAACAGTTGAATGGCAAGTTTTCATACTTGTAAATGGTTTATTAAATTTAACCAAAGCCGTCAAAGATTGAGGAAAGATGTACACGTTCGTAAGTGCTTGCGTAACTGCTTTCGTGAATCTGGCCCCAGGTTGGCACCGAACAGTTCCCCCGCCCGAAGAACAGGCAGAAAACGGTCAAGACCTACCAACTTCCCTGTGCCCCCCAGACAATAAAATAGCCGGGCGTCGTAATAATCCGGACCGTTGAACAGGGATGCCTGACGGCAGTATAGAGACCCAAAGGGATGAATTGCGTGGCGTGATCCGCCGGACTCCAGGCGGAGCTGCTCTTCCGACGTCCACTTGTCGTCAAGACTGAACCAGGCGTTGTCTTCTAGGCTAGTGTGGTCAGCCTAGGCCAGTGTAGCCTCGCCTCGGATTGTTAACGCCAAATTTTCCACACTGGTGTTGGTGGCGTGGTGGTGTTGGTGGCGTTGGTGGTGGTGTTAGTGGTGTTATAAATAAATAAATAAATAGTGGGGTGGTGTTTGTGGTGATGGTGGTGGTGGGGGTAGTGGGGTGGTGGTGGTGGTGGGGATGATGATGATGATGGTGGTGGTGGTGGTGGTGGGGAGGGTAGTGGTGGGGGTAGTGGGGTAGTGGTGGTGGGGATGATGATGATGATGGTGGTGGTGGGAGGGTAGTGGTGGGGGTAGTGGGGTAGTGGTGGTGGGGATGATGATGATGATGGTGGTGGTGGTGGTGGTGGTGGTGGGGATGGTGGTGGGGACGCATGCCTCCGCCGCAAGGAGAGCGTGTCGCTCTGTTTATTAAGAGGTGATAACCTAGAAATAGGAAAAGTTGTACGTTCGTACTTAGATCTGGACAAGGCCGGCTTTATGCTGATCTCTTCTCTTATCTCTTCTCTCTTCTCTTCTCTTCTGTGTCTGGCCTCCGTAGAGGTCGCAGTGACCCAGGTGCAGATCACCTCAACCACTTCCTACCTCCTGAGGGCAGAATTGCTACAGGAACCTCCACATCGTAAATAGCATTCCTTCTACCTTGACCTAGAAAACTATAATGTCAACTTTGCTTTGTTTCAGTAAGTACTGCTGGCTGGGCCGACGGTCTTGGCAGTGGAAACCATATCTCGGAGAACACGTGCTTTTACAAACTAAACAAAATGAGTGTGTAGCGATCTTGTGTGCGCTCGTAATCTGCATTCACTGCTGGTAGGATGCCATTTGGCACTGACAAACCAGCCAGGTATCGATTGGAATGGCTAATTTGGGGGGAAAAATAGCTATTCGTATCAGTGTGCAAGGATTCAAAAAAATCCCAAACGTGGAGGTCATTTTATTTTGCTTGCGTAGAATGTTTACTTTGAAACGATGGGTTAGTTCCATTTTGTGAAGCGGGAGCAGTGAGGCGAGCAGTCCCAGGACCAGGCAGGCAGTACAGCGACTATGCTGACTATACACAGTTGCTTCAACTACGCTAACTCTCACTTGCGAGTACCACAACTTTGGTCCCGGTTATAGCTCTGGTGGAGACAGATTATCTATGCTAACATAATGAAGCTATATTTTTTATGGTATTGACCGAAACGGACAAAATGAATGGTTTTAATGGAAATGAAAGCATTGAACATGTTCGCAGTCTTATCAAATGAGCAGTGGTCTCAATAGGTAGGTAGGTCAGTGTAGGTACGTACACCCGAGGAACGCTGAAGGTGTATCGTGAAAAAGAAGAACTTGATGACATGGAAAAAGGACATTAAATGGCCAGGAAATCAGATCAGCCATAAGAAGCTCTGAAATAAAACTTGCTGAAAACATCAAGACGGATCTAATCTTTTTTTATATATACACAAGGAGCAATATAAGATAAGATGAGACCAAGCAAGTTTTGACTGATGATAAAGAGGCAGCCAACACTGACTGAATGCTAGAAACATTAGACAGTATTCTAACACCCACACACAAGGTTGAAGCAGAACCAAAGAATTAGAAGAACATCCTCATAACGTGCGAAACAATCGGGAAAAATGTACCATAATTTACCTGAAGGCCACTAATAATAATGGCCTCAATGAGGACAAGAAGCCGGCGGCTTGTCAAAGGTCCCCCCATTTACCCTGATGACCTTTTCCGGCTGTATTTTAAAAGCCAGCAGAGTTTTAGCGTTTACGGGTTCGGCGGGTAGGCGGTTTCACGAGTTTACAACCCTGTGGGTGAAAAAGCCTCTCTTGTTTTCTGTCCTACATTGTGGCTTGTTGAGCTTAAAGAAAATCTCCGTTTACTAAGGAAATTTAGATCTTCAAGCAGAAGGAATTATATTCAAAATCATGAAATTAGCTCATGAAGTGTCTACCACTGAAATGCCTATTCAGAAAATTTCCAAGTCAAGGAAAAATCCCCTAGATTGGAAATATGCAAATGCCACTCTAATCCCCCCCCCCCCCAACCAAAAAAAGTCAAAACAAAGTTTAACAGCACCGCCAGACCAATCAGCCTAGCCTCGCACGCTCATAAAGGGAAATGGGTTACAGTACACAAACTTGTATAATAAAGACAACATAGTTTTATACCAATTAACCCTGCATAACCAACCCATTTGCATTTTTTGTAAAGAGTAAACAAGTTGAGAGACAAAGAACTTGCAGATGTAGTGTGTGCGCCTCCACACTCCAACCCTCACTGCCATTTCTGATGTTTTAATCATGCTATGTAAATTACAAAGGGATGACTTGGTTTGATATGTTCTCCGGCCAGGGGGTAAATCAGTCTACTACAAGGATACCATTGATCACGCAGCCTGCACAGCATGCACAGTTTTGCACACTACACGTGAGAAGTGATCAAATTAAATATTATGATTGGAACCCATTATTGGAACTCACTGGAAACTTTGCACGACGTTTCCAATCACAATCCGCTTAATATTTTAATTTACAATCTGTGCTAAATCTACTATGCAAATATTTATTTATTTAGAGTTGAATTGCCTGTTGCAGGTTCAATGTGGGATAGCCTAATGTTAAACATTTCATTATGCTCACCGAGGACAAAATTTACAGATAAGATATCCCATTATTTGTCATTACATTGCATTTTCCAATGTATTTACTCATGAAACTGGCGTTAATGTATCACATATAAGCTTACACACTAAATAAAACACACCAGCCACGCTCCTAAGCTGACACATAACTAGAACTGTCTATCATGTACTGTATATTTTTACAGGTCACTTAAATATTCTAAATTAAGTTTACAGACTTGTGTACAAATTCTATATTTACACAGACATGCAAGTATAATTTACTGAGTGGCCTTGATTTACTGATGTAAACTGATTTTTTTATTTTACTGTTTTACCCTGATTTACTGATTTTTTGAATTTGAATTTGAATTTGAATTTTAAACCAGTGGAAGCTCGTAGTCTCGTTTTCTATGCATGGCTGTGACAGTGAAGGCCACTAGCCTTAACTAAACCAAACTGATACACTCTTGGCTGATGTCTCACATGCTGTACAAGGCCACATCGCCCAATATTATATGCAGTATAGTAAGCGACGGGTTATCAACTCTTGCGTGTACCAGGAGATTGTTAACGGTGCTTTGAAACCAGTATACGAGCACGTGTTTATAATGTCATCAGAGCTTGTCAAGCATTGAAATGAACCTACATTGAGGCTTTGTTTATCGAAAGAGGAAGAAATCATCAAAAGTATACTAGAGGGATCTCTTAGGAGACCCACTGGACGAGCACAAAGCCTCGTACTTCGATGGTTTGGTAATTGTGTCCGAGGCGGCCATGGGGTGTTCAGCGATGCTGGGCATAAAGGTATATTGCTTCACCTTGCCTCTGCTGCATTGTAGGAGTTACAGTAGACTCAATTAGCAATTGACGAGGCTTGGTGGGTTATCAAGAGGTTATCAAGATGGAATGCTGATGTTCAGGTGGTGAGGCACTCAGTGGGTGAGTGCGTTGTAGGGTGGGTGGTTAGTGTGGGTGGTGGTGGTTAGTGTGGGTGGTTAGTGTGGGTGGTGGTGGTTAGTGTGGGTGGTGGTGGTTAGTGTGGGTGGTGGTGGTTAGTGTGGGGGGTGGTGGTTAGTGTGGGTGGTGGTGGTTACTGTGGGTGGTGGTGGTTACTGTGGGTGGTGGTGGTTAGTGTGGGTGGTGGTGGTTACTGTGGGTGGTGGTGGTTAGTGTGGGTGGTGGTGGTTAGTGTGGGTGGTGGTGGTTACTGTGGGTGGTGGTGGTTACTGTGGGTAGTGGTGGTTAGTGTGGGTGGTGGTGGTTACTGTGGGTGGTGGTGGTTACTGTGGGTGGTGGTGGTTACTGTGGGTGGTGGTGGTTAGTGTGGGTGGTGGTGGTTAGTGTGGGTGGTGGTGGTTAGTGTGGGTGGTGGTGGTTACTGTGGGTGGTGGTGGTTACTGTGGGTGGTGGTGGTTACTGTGGGTGGTGGTGGTTACTGTGGGTGGTGGTGGTTACTGTGGGTGGTGGTGGTTACTGTGGGTGGTTACTGTGGGTGGTGGTGGTTACTGTGGGTGGTGGTGGTTACTATGGGTGGTTACTGTGGGTGGTGGTGGTTACTGTGGGTGGTGGTGGTTACTGTGGGTGGTTACTGTGGGTGGTGGTGGTTAGTGTGGGTGGTGGTGGTTACTGTGGGTGGTGGTGGTTACTGTGGGTGGTGGTGGTTACTGTGGGTGGTTACTGTGGGTGGTGGTGGTTACTGTGGGTGGTGGTTGTTACTGTGGGTGGTGGTGGTTACTGTGGGTGGTTAGTGTGGGTGGTGGTGGTTACTGTGGGTGGTTAGTGTGGGTGGTGGTGGTTACTGTGGGTGGTTACTGTGGGTGGTGGTGGTTACTGTGGGTGGTGGTGGTTAGTGTGGGTGGTGGTGGTTACTGTGGGTGGTGGTGGTTACTGTGGGTGGTGGTGGTTACTGTGGGTGGTGGTGGTTACTGTGGGTGGTGGTGGTTACTGTGGGTGGTGGTTGTTACTGTGGGTGGTGGTGGTGGTTACTGTGCGTAGTGGTGGTTACTGTGGGTGGTGGTTGTTACTGTGAGTGGTGGTGGTGGTTACTGTGGGTGGTGGTGGTGGTTACTGTGGGTGGTGGTGGTTACTATGGGTGGTGGTGGTTAGTGTGGGTGGTGGTGGTTAGTGTGGGAGGTGGTGGTTACTGTGCGCGGTGGTGGTTACTGTGGGTGGTGGTGGTTAGTGTGGGTGGTGGTGGTTAGTGTGGGTGGTGGTTGTTACTGTGGGTGGTGGTGGTGGTTACTGTGCGTAGTGGTGGTTACTGTGGGTGGTGGTTGTTACTGTGGGTGGTGGTGGTTACTGTGGGTGGTGGTGGTTACTGTGGGTGGTGGTGGTTAGTGTGGGTGGTGGTGGTGGTTACTGTGGGTAGTGGTGGTTAGTGTGGGTGGTGGTGGTTAGTGTGGGTGGTGGTGGTTACTGTGCGCGGTGGTGGTTACTGTGGGTGGTGGTGGTTACTGTGCGCGGTGGTGGTTACTGTGGGTGGTGGTGGTTACTGTGCGCGGTGGTGGTTACTATGGGTGGTGGTGGTTAGTGTGGGTGGTGATGGTTACTGTGGGTGGTGGTGGTTAGTGTGGGTGGTGGTGGTTAGTGTGGGTGGTGGTGGTTAGTGTGGGTGGTGGTGGTTACTGTGCGCGGTGGTGGTTACTGTGCGCGGTGGTGGTTACTGTGGGTGGTGGTGGTTAGTGTGGGTGGTGGTGGTTACTGTGCGCGGTGGTGGTTACTGTGGGTGGTGGTGGTTAGTGTGGGTGGTGGTGGTTAGTGTGGGTGGTTACTGTGGGTAAGAGTATACATTTGTCAACTTGTTGCATTGTTAGCGTCCAATTATGTCGTGTTATCGTACTTTCTCTCAAATTAAAGTAGCCGTCCTTTGAACAAATGCACAAGGGCCGTGAGAAGGATTCGAACCTACGTCCGGGATCATCCCAGACGCTGCCTTAATCGACATAATCGACATTGGTCAAAAAGAGTTGAAACCGAAGTTCTAGTGAACTTACTGGATCATGCAGCCTCTCCGAGGCACAAACCAGGGTTTTACACAACTCCCCGCATACACTCGAACTATTCGGACGTAGGTTCGAATCCTCGTCACGGCCCTTGTGGATTTGTTCATTTGATGCATCACGCTATTGTTGTTTGTGTAGTGTAAGTCGTCCTTCTTAACCTCTTGTATTCTCCTCAGTATTGTCAGTGTTGACTGTGAAGGTCGGACTTGGGGCTCTTGCCCGTCACTACAAATGCAAGAGTAACGTTGAATCGACGTTGATAACGTAGAATTAACGTCGAATAAACGTTAACGACGTCGAATTGACGTTAAATTAGCGTTACTGTTTGGAGAGTGCGTCCACTGTGTTGTTTAGCAGATCAAACTGCTCCGTTGTTCAGCCTTGGTCGTGATCACAAGGTGCTCTACGCCAGGGGCTGTCTTCTTCCCTCGCTGTGTACTAATTATCCAGCCTATACTTGGCACAACGTGACCAAAATGACGTGCTACCCGAACCCATCGAAGAACCCAGGCATAGAAAACGTGATGAGTCGCTACGATTCATAGCACATCATATTTTCTCCATTGGGGGATTTTGACGTCTGAATGGGGGCTTATTATTCGAGAGAAGAGGTTGTAATATCCTGGAGTATCATCGTTGTAATATTAACGTTAAATTAGATTTGCCAATCAGATCAGCTGGCTACGTAAGCCTTGTTCTGCCCTACATTAGCCTTGCTCTGCTCTATGTAAGCCTTACTCTGCTCTATGTAAGCCTTGCTCTGCTCTATGTAAGCCTTGCTCTGCTCTATGTAAGCCTTACTCTGCTCTATGTAAGCCTTGCTCTGCTCTATGTAAGCCTTGCTCTGTCCTACGTTTCTCTTAACTCATCACAAGAGGATATTGTGTGTTCCGATCGGCAGAAACAATCACTATATAACTTTGAAATAAAAACACAAATGTTTACAAATCCACAAGGGCCGTGACGAGGATTCGAACCTGCGTCTGAGAGCATCTCAGACGCTGCCTTAATCGACTGAGGCATTCAAGAGGCATTCCAAACAGCTCACTTTGGATACACTTGTGTTCAGTAGTTGACTCTGAGATTAACTTAATGACCCATTTTTACTTTATATCCACATCAATGTAAACTTCTAAGATAGTCTACAGTTGTACTAAATGAGGAGTTCAAAGGTCATCGCAGTCTCACTGAGCTTGTCACGTTTTCTAGAGTGATTGGTCAGGATTAAATCTATAGTTAATATGTCAATCTGTCTGGCACTATTGGCTCTCAAACATCGTCACAGAGGAACTATTTATCACAGCAATTCACACTTCTTAATGTGTTCATAACATGTGATTACAACAATCTGTAACAAATGAACATTATTTGCAAACACGGCGGCCGGATCACACGATTATTGGCAGCATAAGTGAAATAGTTTATAGAGGTTGTCTGCCTAATTTTCATGAACTTAACGCTTGAGCGCTGCTGGATAGACGGGGTTATGAAGTTAAGGAGGTGCTAAATTTCTGCGATATTCAGTTTGTGGTGACCAAGATTGACGTAGCCAGCAATTACGATGTTATTGTGGTTGAGTAGTATTATTACTTAACGGTCTGAGGTTGGTAGAGAATTCACTCGTGGTAGAATTTGACATTCTGTGTGTACCGTTCCAATTATACAAGGGTGTACCTTCGCTTGAAGGTACACATCTTAACGCCCTGTTTAAATTACGCTGGCACAGGTAAATAGCTGAAGGGACCCACTGGGGTAGCTTTTATTAAAGCTAGCATGTACCTGTGGCCAGGTGTAAGACAGTAGTAGTCCAAGCACACGGCTCAAAGTTACACAACATCCCTTCTTCACCTCACAAGACGTTTAGCAGAATTATCTACAACATTGTTACCAGCGCCAGGGAATATGTGCGAGACAGGTGTTGTGGCTCCTGCAGGTATTGTTCTTATTACACACACACATCACACTAACGTCATGCATCAAATGAACAAATTCACAAGGGGCAGAGTCGTAGCTCCCAGGCAGTGTCTGGGATGCTCCCGGACGCAGGTTCGAATCCTCGTTACGGCCCTTGTGGATTTGTATGTTAAGTTGACGTCCTTGATGAGCTTGACGTCCCCACACAGACGTCACACGGATTAACGTCGGGACATCTTGAAGGCCGCGAGCACCACGTTAAAGATAAGCACCACCTTGTTGCAGGTTGACCGTGATTAGTTCTTGTCACAGTCGAGGAGCGAAACTTTGTGTCCAGAGAAGTGTTGACACAACCCTTAACATTTTCCCCAGTCTCAAACGTGTCCAAGATGTTGTTGTTATAGATTCAGCTACTGGGAACCAAAAGTTCCAAGTAGCACGGGCTATGGTGAGCCCGTAGTGCCTTTGATCTTGAGAGTACTGTTGACTTTGAGAGTGCCATCCCCCACTCTCCTCCACCTCCACCAACACTGACGTGTGTGTGTGTGTGCTCGCCTATTTGTGCTTGCGGGGGTTGAGCTGTGGGTTTTTGGTCCCGCCTCTCAACCGTCAATCAACTGG
>NC_091209.1:8797329-8827329 GCF_040958095.1 Procambarus clarkii | reverse complement strand
GATGACAAAGAAATTAGTGAAATCCTAAAAAAGCAGTATGAGGACATGTTTAGCACTCCAATAAACAACATGAAGGTGGAAGATCCAGACATTTTCTTTATGCGGGATATTCAAACCCCGGTAAATATAACTGATATAAACACGAGCGCACTAAATTTTGAAAAAGAAATTGAAAACATGCCCATGCACTCGGCCCCAGGTCCAGACTCATGGAATTCAATATTTATAAAGAAATGCAAAGTGCCGGTAGCACAGGCACTCAGTATAGTGTGGAGGAAGAGCTTGGACACGGGGGAGATACCAGATGCACTTAAAGTAGCAGACATAGCCCCTCTACACAAGGGAGGGAGCAAAGCATTGGCAAAAAATTATAGACCAGTTGCACTAACATCGCACATCATAAAAGTATTTGAGAGAGTGATTAGGAGTCAGGTCACCAATTTCATGGAGACCAATGACCTTCATAACCCAGGCCAACATGGATTTCGAGCGGGAAGATCGTGCCTCTCACAGCTACTTGAGCACTACGACAAAGTCACTGAGGCATTAGAAGAGAAACAGAATGCTGATGTGATATACACGGACTTCGCAAAGGCCTTCGATAAATGTGACCATGGCGTGATAGCACACAAAATGAAGTCAATGGGAATAACCGGTAAAGTAGGACGCTGGATACTCAGTTTTCTGTCAAACAGGACTCAGCGAGTAACTGTCAACCATATAAAATCTAGTCCAAGTGCAGTGAAAAGCTCTGTACCTCAGGGTACAGTCCTTGCACCACTGCTTTTCCTTATTCTCATATCAGATATAGACAAAAATACAAGTCACAGCTTCGTATCATCCTTTGCAGATGACACAAAAATCAGTATGAAAATTACCTCGGCTGAGGACATTGAAAAACTTCAAGCTGATATTAATAAAGTTTTCGACTGGGCATCAGAAAATAACATGATGTTTAACAGTGATAAATTCCAGGTACTCAGGTACGGTAAAAATGAGGACCTTAAACATAATACAGAGTACAAAACACAATCAAATGTACCCATAGTAGGAAAACAGCATGTAAAGGATTTGGGAATAATAATGTCGGACGACCTAACGTTTAAGGAGCATAACCAAGCAAATATTGCGACAGCCAGAAAAATGATAGGATGGATTACGAGAACTTTCAAATCCAGGGATCCCATCACAATGGTTGTACTCTTCAAGGCACTTGTGCTGTCCCGTCTTGAGTACTGCTCAGTACTCACTTCCCCCTTCAGAGCAGGAGAGATTGCTGAAATAGAGGGAATACAGAGAACATATACGGCACGCATAGACGCAATAAAGCACCTAAATTATTGGGATCGTCTCAAAGCCCTCCAAATGTACTCACTAGAAAGAAGACGAGAGAGATATCAAATAATATACACCTGGAAGATACTGGAGGGCCAAGTACCAAATCTACACAGTAAAATAACAACGTACTGGAGTGAACGACATGGAAGAAAATGTAGAATAGAACCAATGAAGAGCAGAGGTGCCATAGGCACAATCAGAGAACACTGTATAAACATCAGAGGTCCGCGGTTGTTCAACGTCCTCCCAGCAAGCATAAGAAATATTGCCGGAACAACCGTGGACATTTTCAAGAGGAAACTAGATTTATTCCTCCAAGGAGTGCCGGACCAACCGGGCTGTGGTGGGTATGTGGGCCTGCGGGCCGCTCCAAGCAACAGCCTGGTGGACCAAACTCTCACAAGTCGAGCCTGGCCTCGGGCCGGGCTTGGGGAGTAGAAGAACTCCCAGAACCCCATCAACCAGGTATCAACCAGGTATCATTTCTCTCCCGCCCAGGATTCGAACCCGTAATTGCCGACTGTGAGTCTAGAGCGAACCCAACCAGGAACCTCAAATCTATATCTATTGTACTGTTTTCTTGAGCTGTTGGCGTTTGTAAAATGTTAATCTTATGTTGTAATGTTGTTTTAAATAGTCACCATTAACCACACCACCACCGGGTGTGGTGACAGTCTGGTGAGCCACTCTACCAGGTGTGGTGACAGTCTGGTGAGCCACACCACCACCAGGTGTGGTGACAGTCTGGTGAGCCACACTACCAGGTGTGGTGACAGTCTGGTGAGCCACACCACCAGGTGTGGTGGCAGTCTGGTGAGCCACACCACCACCAGGTGTGGTGACAGTCTGGTGAGCCACACCCCCGGGTGTGGTGACAGTCTGGTGAGCCACACCCCCGGGTGTGGTGACAGTCTGGTGAGCCACACCCCCGGGTGTGGTGACAGTCTGGTGAGCCACACCACCCCCGGGTGTGGTGACAGTCTGGTGAGCCACACCACCACCAGGTGTGGTGACAGTCTGGCGAGCCACACCACCACCAGGTGTGGTGACAGTCTGGTGAGCCACACCACCACCAGGTGTGGTGACAGTCTGGTGAGCCACACCACCCCCGGGTGTGGTGACAGTCTGGTGAGCCACACCACCAGGTGTGGTGAGTCTGGTGAGCCACACCACCAGGTGTGGTGACAGTCTGGTGAGCCACACCACCACCAGGTGTGGTGACAGTCTGGTGAGCCACACCACCAGGTGTGGTGACAGTCTGGTGAGCCACACCACCAGGTGTGGTGACAGTCTGGTGAGCCACACCACCAGGTGTGGTGACAGTCTGGTGAGCCACACCACCAGATGTGGTGACAGTCTGGTGAGCCACACCACCAGGTGTGGTGACAGTCTGGTGAGCCACACCACCACCAGGTGTGGTGACAGTCTGGTGAGCCACACCACCAGGTGTGGTGACAGTCTGGTGAGCCACACCACCCCCAGGAGGTGTGACAGTCTGGTGAGCCACACCACCAGGTGTGGTGACAGTCTGGTGAGCCACACCACCACCAGGTGTGGTGACAGTCTGGTGAGCCACACCACCACCAGGTGTGGTGACAGTCTGGTGAGCCACACCACCACCAGGTGTGGTGACAGTCTGGTGAGCCACACCACCACCAGGTGTGGTGACAGTCTAGTGAGCCACACCACCACCAGGTGTGGTGACAGTCTGGTGAGCCACACCACCCCCAGGAGGTGTGACAGTCTGGTGAGCCACACCACCAGGTGTGGTGACAGTCTGGTGAGCCACACCACCAGGTGTGGTGACAGTCTGGTGAGCCACACCACCACCAGGTGTGGTGACAGTCTGGTGAGCCACACCACCCCCAGGAGGTGTGACAGTCTGGTGAGCCACACCACCACCAGGTGTGGTGACAGTCTGGTGAGCCACACCACCACCAGGTGTGGTGACAGTCTGGTGAGCCACACCACCACCAGGTGTGGTGACAGTCTAGTGAGCCACACCACCACCAGGTGTGGTGACAGTCTGGTGAGCCACACCACCAGGTGTGGTGACAGTCTGGTGAGCCACACCACCACCAGGTGTGGTGACAGTCTGGTGAGCCACACCACCCCCGGGTGTGGTGACAGTCTGGTGAGCCACACCACCACCAGGTGTGGTGACAGTCTGGTGAGCCACACCACCCCCGGGTGTGGTGACAGTCTGGTGAGCCACACCACCAGGTGTGGTGAGTCTGGTGAGCCACACCACCAGGTGTGGTGACAGTCTGGTGAGCCACACCACCACCAGGTGTGGTGACAGTCTGGTGAGCCACACCACCAGGTGTGGTGACAGTCTGGTGAGCCACACCACCAGGTGTGGTGACAGTCTGGTGAGCCACACCACCAGGTGTGGTGACAGTCTGGTGAGCCACACCACCAGATGTGGTGACAGTCTGGTGAGCCACACCACCAGGTGTGGTGACAGTCTGGTGAGCCACACCACCACCAGGTGTGGTGACAGTCTGGTGAGCCACACCACCAGGTGTGGTGACAGTCTGGTGAGCCACACCACCCCCAGGAGGTGTGACAGTCTGGTGAGCCACACCACCAGGTGTGGTGACAGTCTGGTGAGCCACACCACCACCAGGTGTGGTGACAGTCTGGTGAGCCACACCACCACCAGGTGTGGTGACAGTCTGGTGAGCCACACCACCACCAGGTGTGGTGACAGTCTGGTGAGCCACACCACCACCAGGTGTGGTGACAGTCTAGTGAGCCACACCACCACCAGGTGTGGTGACAGTCTGGTGAGCCACACCACCCCCAGGAGGTGTGACAGTCTGGTGAGCCACACCACCAGGTGTGGTGACAGTCTGGTGAGCCACACCACCAGGTGTGGTGACAGTCTGGTGAGCCACACCACCACCAGGTGTGGTGACAGTCTGGTGAGCCACACCACCCCCAGGAGGTGTGACAGTCTGGTGAGCCACACCACCACCAGGTGTGGTGACAGTCTGGTGAGCCACACCACCACCAGGTGTGGTGACAGTCTAGTGAGCCACACCACCACCAGGTGTGGTGACAGTCTGGTGAGCCACACCACCACCAGGTGTGGTGACAGTCTGGTGAGCCACACCACCAGGTGTGGTGACAGTCTGGTGAGCCACACCACCAGGTGTGGTGACAGTCTGGTGAGCCACACCACCAGGTGTGGTGACAGTCTGGTGAGCCACACCCCCAGGTGTGGTGACAGTCTGGTGAGCCACACCACCAGGTGTGGTGACAGTCTGGTGAGCCACACCACCACCAGGTGTGGTGACAGTCTGGTGAGCCACACCACCCCCAGGAGGTGTGACAGTCTGGTGAGCCACACCACCAGGTGTGGTGACAGTCTGGTGAGCCACACCACCCGGTGTGGTGACAGTCTGGTGAGCCACACCCCCAGGTGTGGTGACAGTCTGGTGAGCCACACCACCTTCCTCGTTGTAGTCAACCTTGACACACTAAAGCTTTTGCGCAGCGGCGGGTCACTGTGAACGGTGTGTACTCACCTAGGTGTGTTTGCGGGGGTTGAGCTCTGGCTCTTTGGTCCCGCCTCTGAACCGTCAATCAACAGGTGTACAGGTTCCTGAGCCTACTGGGCTCTGTGTGCGTCATTCATTGTGAACATCATGGACGCTTAAATACTAAAATAATCAAATTCAAATTTGAGACAAATTCTCAAAATGTTAAGATCAACTTCTGGAGAACAGCCACGAAACACTCTTGTTTCATAAAGAAAATTCCATCATTAAAAATACTCTGAGATTGAATGACTTAAGTAATGAGGATGAGACAATTGTATATCGTCTGCAGGTGCTCCATGTGGTGGGAGGAGCATCATGAAGGAACAGGAGGAGGAGTCATGCCTGTCGCTCTTGATCTCCTTCTATGCCAAGGTTACCAAATGCTGGCGGATACGACTGGTTCTGACACCCGCCGTTTACCCGCAAGACCAGCCCATGGCTCCCTTCTGTGCTCTGGCACAGGGAAAGGCTGCCGTGACTCTGCCATGGCGGTCGCGGCGTTTGTCGGTGCAGTGTGTGGAGCCTCTTATGTGGAGAATACACTGTGTATTCTCTGGCCAAGTCTTGGGGGGTGGAGAGACAAATGGTTGCTAGACTTCAATATCAAGAGGTGTGTAAGGTTTCAAGAAAGATAGCCTGGTGGTGTTTCAGAGTGGGTGGAACTTGGCTCCCTTCAAGGAGAGTATATTGTGATCCAGACGTTGAGAGCCTCTGGAGCGAGAGACATTGGCGAAGTCATGCGGTGTGTGGAGGCCATGAACAAATCCACAAGGGCCGTGACGAGGGTTCGAACCTACGTCCGAGAGGATCTCAGACGCTGCCTTAATCGACTGAGGCCATGTCTGGCTAAGACCAGACTCGGTATGACTGGAAGTGACGACCCTAGAGTGTGGCAGAGTGGTCGTGCCCGGAGCGCCCTCTACAGGGCACCAATACCTCAGTAGTCGATGAGCAACAAGTTCCGTTTTCTTCAAGATATGTAATAATTCTCTCTCTCTCAGTAGTCACTTGTGCACTATTTCAGTTCCTTTAAGTGACTTACCTCATACTGGTCATTTTGCAAAGTCCAATAGAGACGTTTAAAGTTATTGTGTATACTACAGAGTAATTCAGGAGAACTAAATGTCCACCAGTAATGATGTTCTACACTCGCTTTTAAACTATTTTATTTGGTCTGTGCTTTGAGTGAAATGTAATTAATTATGTCGAGGAGTGAAGGTCACTCCAGGAATATTACTCGTTGGATAGTTAGAGTTTGATGTTATCATCACATACAGATAACAAGCTGAACGCTCCATTTTGTCTATGAATAAAACGGATGGTGGAGGCCTACCCCTTATTCCCCTTCCCTCTTAGATCTCCATTACCTCCCATACTACCATTCCCCTTTATTATCTCTCCCCCCCCTCGTGTGACAGTATTAATCAATAATACACAAATAGTGATCAATTTAATGATCGCTGCTCAAACATCATTATTCCCACACAAGCAATCCAAAAAGATAAGTCTTTTATCTTTTTTATAAAGATACTACTTGCAGTAACCATTGACAGAACGTACAAAAATGAACCGTTGGACTTGAAAAAAGTTAATGTTTCGTACTAATGGAGTACGAGGAAGGGCAGACCAACCACTAGAATAATAACTATTCAACTAACCTAATCTATCCTAGGACTAGAATGTCGATCCCAGACTAAGATAAGTTATCCTAGGCCTAAATTAGTATATAGGTGCTATACTAGGCCTAGAAATGTGCAGGTTTAGTTGTCTTCTTGTTCATAATCGTTAACAATTATTAGTAAAAAAATAATTTTTTTTTTTTTGGGGGGGGGGGGGGACCGTCAAATTTTGTACGCTCCGCAAATTGTTGCTAAAAGTACTATCAATTTTGGATAGTTTAATATCTATATTTTTTATTTTTTATTTTGTTTTGCTATTTATCCTTTATTTCAAATGTCTGAGACTTCCTGTCCAAGATTACTAGTGATTTATGCTTTATTTAATTTGATTGATGGATTAGGATAATGTATAAATTGATTTTGTAATGAATAGTTCATCCTTGAGGTAGTTATAATACTGGTGGCCCAGGAGAGTGGTCCAGCGGTTCATCCTTGAGGTAGTTATAATACTGGTGGCCCGGGAGAGTGGTCCAGCGGTCCATCCTTGAGGTAGTTATAATACTGGTGGCCCGGGAGAGTGGTCCAGCGGTTCATCCTTGAGGTAGTTATAAGACTGCTGGCCCAGGAGAGTGGTCCAGCGGTCCATCCTTGAGGTAGTTATAAGACTGGTGGCCCAGGAGAATGGTCCAGCGGTCCATCCTTGAGGTAGTTATAATACTGGTGGCCCGGGAGAGTGGTCCAGCGGTCCTTCCTTGAGGTAGTTATAAGACTGGTGGCCCAGGAGAATGGTCCAGCGGTCCATCCTTGAGGTAGTTATAATACTGGTGGCCCGGGAGAGTGGTCCAGCGGTCCTTCCTTGAGGTAGTTATAAGACTGGTGGCCCAGGAGAATGGTCCAGCGGTCCATCCTTGAGGTAGTTATAATACTGGTGGCCCGGGAGAGTGGTCCAGCGGTCCATCCTTGAGGTAGTTATAAGACTGGTGGCCCAGGAGAGTGGTCCAGCGGTTCATCCTTGAGGTAGTTATAAGACTGGTGGCCCAGGAGAGTGGTCCAGCGGTTCATCCTTGAGGTAGTTATAAGACTGGTGGCCCAGGAGAATGGTCCAGCGGTCCATCCTTGAGGTAGTTATAATACTGGTGGCCCAGGAGAGTGGTCCAGCGGTTCATCCTTGAGGTAGTTATAAGACTGGTGGCCCGGGAGAATGGTCCAGCGGTTCATCCTTGAGGTAGTTATAAGACTGGTGGCCCGGGAGAGTGGTCCAGCGGTCCTTCCTTGAGGTAGTTATAATACTGGTGGCCCGGGAGAATGGTCCAGCGGTCCATCCTTGAGGTAGTTATAATACTGGTGGCCCGGGAGAGTGGTCCAGCGGTCCATCCTTGAGGTAGTTATAATACTGGTGGCCCGGGAGAGTGGTCCAGCGGTCCATCCTTGAGGTAGTTATAAGACTGGTGGCCCGGGAGAATGGTCCAGCGGTCCATCCTTGAGGTAGTTATAAGACTGGTGGCCCAGGAGTGGTCCAGCGGTCCATCCTTGAGGTAGTTATAAGACTGGTGGCCCGGGAGAATGGTCCAGCGGTCCATCCTTGAGGTAGTTATAATACTGGTGGCCCGGGAGAGTGGTCCAGCGGTTCATCCTTGAGGTAGTTATAATACTGG
Organism: Procambarus clarkii; assembly: GCF_040958095.1. NCBI lineage: Eukaryota > Metazoa > Arthropoda > Malacostraca > Decapoda > Cambaridae > Procambarus > Procambarus clarkii. Next base: position 8,819,169 of record NC_091209.1, on the reverse strand, counting down.
TGGCCCGGGAGTGGTCCAGCAGTGTTAAGACCTCCGGTCTTGAGGCCAGCAAGGTCACCCCCCCCCTGCTAGTACACCACAATGGCTGACTAATAATGTCATATGGGCTCACCATAGCCCGTGCTACTTGGAACTTTGTTCCAGGTAGGGAATCTTTAACAACAACTCATACTGTCAACATTACCTGACTTACACACACACCAATTAACAACACCAATATTACTCCAGTGGCCACCACATTGTCCAGAACCCTTGAGTCAACGTTATGAAGACAAGTACGTTAACTCCATCATTATGGAATCCGAGGCCATACACTGGACTATATCCAATCCTATCTTAGTGATAGAAACCAATGTGTAGCCATCAATAATATAACCTCTCCCACTCTACCAATAACCATTGGAGTGCCACAGGGCAGCATCTTGGGACCTCTCTTATTTCTTATTTACATCAATGATCTGCCTAACGTATCTAACATTCTGAAACCTATTTTGTTTTCTGATGATACTACCCTCATCTACTCCAACCCCAACCCACATACACTAAATGATGTTGTTAATAATGAACTAAAAATAGTCCACTTATGGATGTCAACCAACAAACTAACACTTAACATAGAAAAGACCTACTACATCCTATTTGGAAGCAAATCTACAAATGCAATTCAGCTTCAGATAGACAATGTAAACATTAGCAATAAAAATGATGGAAAGTTTCTTGGCCTATTCCTAGACAAGAGACTCAACTTCAGTACCCACATACAACACATAACTAAGAAAGTCTCTAAAACAGTTGGTATACTCTCCAAAATCAGATATTATGTACCTAACTCTGCTCTCATCTCTCTATATTATGCACTAATCTATCCCTATCTTAACTATGGTATCTGTGCATGGGGGTCTACCACTGCAAACCACCTCAAATCCATCATCACCCAGCAAAAATCTGCTATCAGAATAATAACAAATTCTGCTTTCAGACAACACTCAGCCCCCTTGTTTAACTCCCTAAACATGCTAAACATAATCTCACTCCACAAATTCTCTTGGGTCAACTACATTTACAAAACATTGTTCTTAAATGCAAATCCTGCTCTGAAACTCTCCCTGGACAGATGTAATAGGACCCATTATCACCACACCAGAAATAAATATCTCTTTGATATCCCCAGAGTCAAACTTAATTTGTGTAAACACTCTATGCAAATAAAGGGACCCAGTCTATGGAACTCACTCCCTATTGAATTGAAAAGCTGTCCAACTTTTGCGTCATTCAAAAACAATACTAAAAAGTACCTAATTTCATCTTCATAGTTTTTTACCTTTTGCTTTAAAACTGCACTGTATCTATTGCTACCCAATCTCCCAATCTTTATGTTCCCAATCTGAACATCTTTACCATTGTGATCATTGCTCTTCTTATATGTGCTGTCAATCTGTTGTATGGTGTCTATTAATCTTGTTTAAATTACCAATCATGCTGTCAGTGTAATCAATCAGAGCTTTAATATACCAATGTGCTTTATTATACTTACTAATCTCTCTCATCTCATTTTTTTCTTGCAATGTATTTATCATTTTATTAATTCTGCTAGAATTTACCTACTTAAAATTATCTGTTAGATTAAGGACCTGCCCGAAACGCTGCGCGTACTAGTGGCTTTACAAGAGTGTAAATACTGTACTATGCTATGTATTCTCACAAACCCAATGTACTTTCTTGTATATAAATAAATAAAAATAAAAAAAATAACAAGTAGAGCCCGAGGAGCGTGAGGATGGTCGGTGGTGAGAGTCCCGGACGACTGGCTGGGGGTACCAGTGAGTTTACTGCCAGTGAGTTTACACCTGGGAAGTGTCCTTAGACCAACGACTCCAAGGTTACGTCCATTGGTGAGCCCTTCACCTCGCTCTCTCTCTCTCCACGCTTCACCGGCTGTGTTCACAATGGTGCCTTTTGTGGTCGTCTTTGTTTACACACGCTCGCACGTGGTCGTCTTTGTTTACACACGCTCGCACGTGGTCGTCTTTGTTTACACACACTCGCACGTGGTTGTCTTTGTTTACACACACTCGCACGTGGTCGTCTTTGTTTACACACACTCGCACGTGGTCGTCTCTGTTTACACACACTCGCACGTGGTCGTCTTTGTTTACACACACTCGCACGTGGTCGTCTCTGTTTACACACACTCGCACGTGGTCGCCACGGACACAGACACATTCCACAGTGCCACGGACACCAATCTGTAACCGGACTAGACAATGTGATGTAGTCATTGCTGTAATTCGCCTTGGCTATAGACACATCTGGCAGGTTAGTGAGGCTGAGCCACTACCAGAATACTCAGATTGCAAACTCTGTGTTAAGCCTTTAATGCATTCACTAGAACACTATATTGTTGACTGTGAAACTGTAAAAGATTTTAGACCTCCTGGCCTCTTGTACCACCAACTGTGTAACTATTTCATTGCCTCAGGTGTTCTGGACGACATCCTAACAATTTATCCAAAATTTGCTTGTCCATTTTAGAGAATGGAGAACAATTTTATTTATATTACCTCTTAAGCTGCATCACTTATGAACCCATCCCTGCCCTTGTGTGGCAGTGCACAGTAGAAAGTTGTTTTCACATATCCATACATGAAAACATTGATTGTAACCATGATATATATGTGCTTCAGCCTACAGTTTAGACCTATTGTCTTGTGTATGATCCCTCTGTCCTGCGTGACAGTGAATACCAGCATTATCCTCACTTTAAGAATCAACTGAAATCCTCAGATTAGGCAAAAATTGTAATTAAATTTTGCCAATAAAGATGTTAATAATAATAATAACCAATCTGTAACCATAGGCACCATAGGCCTACTGGAGTGACGAATACTGAATATAATATACGTAGCTAACAGTGTGACAGTCAAATGGTCTCAACTACGCAATTATAGTCATCAGAAGGAACAAAAAATCCGGTAGGCCTTGGAAGAAATGCTTAGGCCTCACTGTAGCTTTTTTCTTGGGAGCTCCAGAGGCGACGGAGCTCTCTCTGTCAGGATGTAAGAGTCAGCGGGGCTCGAGTGGGGGTTCCTGAAACACTGTAGTCCAATGAATGAGAGGCTCTGGAGGTACAGTGGTAGTGACGAGGCTTCGATGGGGTTTGTGTAGTACCGACCTTCCCTTCCGGGGTCCATCAGGGTACAACAGAGATGCTGGCAGCATATTATTGATGACAGGAGGCGTTATACCACTCCTGGGCAGCATACTATTGATGCAACCCATCCTCCGAATTGACAGTACGGTTTAATACTAAGTGTAATAAGTACACGCTCTTATTGTCATAAACAGTGAATAATTACAATTACGGGGCTGTTACATTTACCAAACTCCCTCCCCAGATTTAATTCACTTCGTTTTCTGTTAAGACATTCAGAATTGTAGGATGAAGTTTTCTAGTTCAATTCACTTAACACAAGTTTTAAATATCAGGAATTTCTTTTTCAGGTTTATTAAACAATAGAGATTTTATACAAAATTTTAAAATATCCCGAGTTACTTTACAATTTATTGATATATTTTAGTTTTGTTATATTAGTTTTATAAAACTGTAATATCAATATAGCTATAGGTTAAGTACTAATTGTAATTAAGAAGCAATAAAATTATTATCTTCAAAAACTAAGACGGTTAGGTGAGGTTGTGGTTTTCTATTCAGTTTTTGGGGTAAACTCAAATATTCACAATATATTTGACAGTACGATTTAATACTAAGTGAAAATAAGTACAATTCTAACTGCTATGAATAGTACATAATTGCACTTATTTGTCTCCTTACATTTACCACCCCATTTTTGGAGGACGGGCTGCTTGAAGACAGGAGGCATTATACTACTCCTGGCAGCATACTATTGATGATAAGAGATACTGTACTACTCCTGGCAGTATACTATTGATGGTAAGAGATACTGTACTACTCCTGGCAGTATACTATTGATGATAAGAGATACTATACTACTCCTGGCAGCATACTATTGATGATAAGAGATACTATACTACTCCTGGCAGCATACTATTGATGATAAGAGATACTATACTACTCCTGGCAGCATACTATTGATGATAAGAGATACTATACTACTCCTGGCAGCATACTATTGATGATAAGAGATACTATACTACTCCTGGCAGCATACTATTGATGATAAGAGATACTATACTACTCCTGGCAGCATACTATTGATGATAAGAGATACTACAGCACTCCTGGGCAGCATACTATTGATGATAAGAGATACTATAGCACTCCTGGGCAGCATACTATTGATGATAAAAGATACTATACCACTCGTGGCAGCATACTATTGATGATAAGAGATACTATAGCACTCCTGGGCAGCATAGTATTGATGATAAGAGATACTATAGCACTCCTGGGCAGCATACTATTGATGATAAGAGATACTATACTACTGGTAGCATACTATTGATGATAAGAGATACTACACTACTCGTGGCAGCTCACCATTGATGATGACACTGTAGACCCTTGTCACCACACTAGTGGCGACTAACAGCATGGTGGTGGGAGAGCCGTCAACACCACCACGGCGCGCCACGCTACACGCCGCGCGGTGGTGGTGGGAGAGCCGTCAACACCACCACGGCGCGCCACGCTACACGCCGCGCGGTGGTGGTGGGAGAGCCGTCAACACCACCACCACGGCGCGCCACGCTACACGCCGCGCGGTGGTGGTGGGAGAGCCGTCAACACCACCACCACGGCGCGCCATGCTACACGCCGCGCGGTGGTGGTGGGAGAGCCGTCAACACCACCACCACGGCGCGCCACGCTACACGCCGCGCGGTGGTGGTGGGAGAGCCGTCAACACCACCACCACGGCGCGCCACGCTACACGCCGCGCGGTGGTGGTGGGAGAGCCGTCAACACCACCACTACGGCGCGCCACGCCACACGCCGCGCGGTGGTGGTGGGAGAGCCGTCAACACCACCACTACGGCGTGCCACGCTACACGCCGCGCGGTGGTGGTGGGAGAGCCGTCAACACCACCACCACGGCGCGCCACGCTACACGCCGCGCGGTGGTGGTGGGAGAGCCGTCAACACCACCACCACGGCGCGCCACGCTACACGCCGCGCGGTGGTGGTGGGAGAGCCGTCACCACCACCACGGCGCGCCACGCTACACGCCGCGCGGTGGTGGTGGGAGAGCCGTCAACACCACCACGGCGCGCCACGCTACACGCCGCGCGGTGGTGGTGGGAGAGCCGTCACCACCACCACGGCGCGCCACGCTACACGCCGCGCGGTGGTGGTGGGAGAGCCGTCAACACCACCACGGCGCGCCACGCTACACGCCGCGCGGTGGTGGTGGGAGAGCCGTCAACACCACCACCACGGCGCGCCACGCTACACGCCGCGCGGTGGTGGTGGGAGAGCCGTCACCACCACCACGGCGCGCCACGCTACACGCCGCGCGGTGGTGGTGGGAGAGCCGTCACCACCACCACGGCGCGCCACGCCGCGCGGTGGTGGTGGGAGAGCCGTCAACACCACCACGGCGCGCCACGCTACACGCCGCGCGGTGGTGGTGGGAGAGCCGTCACCACCACCACGGCGCGCCACGCTACACGCCGCGCGGTGGACGGTGTTCCACGTAACACAACTTTCTCTACAATTACAGGTAAACACGCTCCCCGTGCTGGGAATTTGGTCTACAGGTGACGTCACCATCGCTACCAAGGATGGCTGCTTGCAGGTAGTCACGCACTCTGCCCCCTCCCTCCCTCGCACCCCTACACCCCCCCCCCCCACACACACACACACCCACACTCTCCCCCTCCCTCCCCCTTCCACGACCCGCCACACCTCCCCATCTCGCTACAACATTCCAAGTACAGAGATGATGTCCCGGTTTCGGGGAGACAGCCCCGCTCCTGTGCCGGGTAAGTCCACTACGGGCTCACCATAGCCCGTGCTACTTGGAACTTGTTGAGAGGAGCTGAATCTATAACAACAACAACATACCGGTTTCGTCATGCTTACCGTAATCCTAGCGGTGGGTCTTGTCATGCCCCGCACAGGAGAGGGAGAGGTCACACACTCAAGTTACCCGTTTGATGTATCTGTTAAAAGCTGCCCGTCCTCAGAGCAGATCCATTACCACAAGAAACCTCATCCCTTTCAAACCACCTGGATAGTTATCTAAATATTTGTCATGGTGTGAAAGCATATTACGGTTTCAGTGATAGTCTACATGTAAACTGGCAAGTGAAACTTTGTCCTAAAGTGAGAGTATTCTCACGTTATAAGTTTATTGTATTATAATTCTTTGGTTTAAAATATAAAAAGTATATGCTGAAAACTTTTTTTAAGAACTTGATTTTCTGTAAACGGAATTCTCGGCTAGACTCAAATAGTTTTCTAATTACTAATACACATAATATAGATGGCTATATTAGATTAAGAAACTAACAGGAAAACAAGGGCTAAAATCCACCCATTTAGTTCACGAGCTGCAACCGTACACCTTGTGTTGGTTTGGTTTGGTTTCGGGGCTTAGCGTCCCCGCGGCCCGGTCATCGCCCAAGCCTTGAGATCAAGAATGAGATCGCCCGTAAGACTAATCTCTTCCATGTCTCAGTCCTGTAAGGCCTATGTGGCTTTCCAAATGATACACATATTTATTTGAGCTCCAAGCTACTAAACACACAGGTCTAAATATATTTTGATATGCACTAATAAGCTGTCTTCTGTAAGCTGTAAACTAATGTTCTTCGGCACAAAGCCTCAACACCGAGTATCTTGGAGACACCCCAGATCCAAGCACTGGCACCAGCTTGACCTGATTCTTACCAGGCGTGCAAGTCTACCCAGCGTCAAGAATACGCGTAGCTACCAGAGTGCTGTCTGTGACACCGACCACTTCCTGGTATGTAGCAGGGTCAAGATGCAACCAAAGAAGATTCATCACTCGAAAAGGCGGGCAGACCTCGCATCGACACCACCAAGATCCGCAACCAGGACAAGGTGGAAGATTTTGCACGCGTGCTCGAGGAAGCTCTCCCTGGCCCAGCTGGGGTCACTGCCTGTAAAAGATGGGAGCACTTCAGAGACGCTGTGTTCAACGCTGCCATTTCCACCTTTGGCAAGAAGACCAGCAGATCGGCAGACTGGTTCGAGGCTCACTCGGAAGAGATGACACCTGTCATCGAAGAGAGGAGAAACGCCTTGGCAGCCTACAAAGCCTACCCAAGTCAGCGCAACTTACAGATCCTTCGGGCAGTCCACTGCAAAGTGCAGCAGAGCGCCAGGCGATGTGCCAACAACTATTGGCTCCAGCTCTGCTCCCAGATACAGACTGCAGCGGATACAGGCAATGTAAGGGGAATGTATGATGGCATCAAGCTGGCCCTCGGCCCAATCCAGAGGAAGACTGCTCCTCAGAAATCTGCCACTGGCGAGGTGATTCAGGACCAGACACTGCAGCTGAAGTGCTGGGTCGAGCACTACTCTGAGCTATACGCCAGGGACAATGTGGTCACCGAAGATGCCCTGAGCGCCATTGAGTGTCTGCCTGTGTTAATGGAGCTCGACAGCGAACCGACCCTGGAAGAACTCAGCGATACCCTAGACTCCCTTGCTTCTGGTAAAGCTCCTGGCAAAGATGGCATTCCTGCTGAGACCTTGAAGTGCTGCAGAGGTAGCCTGCTCATGGAGCTGCATGAAATTCTCTGCCTCTGCTGGGAAGAAGGAGAGGTGCCACAGGACATGAGGGATGCCAACATCGTCACACTGTATAAGAATAAAGGTGACAGGGGCGACTGCAACAACTACCGTGGAATCTCCCTCCTCAGTATTGTCGGAAAGCTGTTTGCTCGAGTCGCATTGAAGAGGCTCCAAGTACTTGCAGAGAGAGTCTATCCAGAATGACAATGCGGATTCAGAGCTGGCAGGTCCACCATCGACATGGTCTTTTCCCTCAGACAACTGCAGGAGAAATGCAGGGAACAGAAGCAGCCACTCTTCGTAGCCTTCATAGATCTGACGAAGGCCTTCGACCTCGTCAGCAGGGATGGCCTGTTCAAGATCCTCCCCAAGATCGGATGCCCACCCAGGCTCCTCAGCATCATCAGATCTTTCCATGAGAACATGAGGGGCACCATGGTCTTTGATGGCCTAACACCAGACGCCTTTGACATCCGAAGTGGAGTAAAGCAGGGCTGCGTACTGGCTCCAACCCTATTCGGGATTTTCTTCGCAGTTATGCTGCGGCACGCCTTCGGATCTGCCACGGAAGGCATTTACCTCCGGACCAGGTCGGATGGAAAGCTCTTTAACCTCGCCAGGCTGAGAGCCAAGACGAAGGTTCGGCTGAGGTGTCTGCGCGATTTCCTCTTTGCCGACGACGCAGCAGTCACTGCCCACTCAACTGAAGACCTCCAACGGCTCATAACCCGCTTCAGCGAGGCCTCTCAGGCTTTCGGACTCACCATCAGTCTGAAGAAAACACAAGTCATGGGACAAGGAGTGGACTCCCCACCTGACATCGGCATCTCTGATTCTAAACTGGAAGTCGTTCACGACTTCGTGTACCTGGGCTCCACAATCTCTGACTCCCTCTCTCTCTTGATACGGAGCTAAACAAACGCATCGGTAAGGCATCTACTACCATGTCCAAACTGACAAAGAGTGTGTGGGCCAACAATAGGCTAACTGAGTATACTAAGATTCAGGTTTACAGAGCCTGTGTCCTGAGCACTCTCCTTTATGGCAGTGATTCTTGGACACTCCGCGCCCGTTAGGAAAGACAGCTGAATGCCTACCACATGCGCTGCCTTCGACACATCTTGGACATCACCTGGCAGGACAAGGTGACAAACAACAACGTCTTGGGGAGAGCAAGAATCACCAGTATGTACACAATGCTGAAACAGAGACGAATGCGCTGGTTCGGGCACGTTGTGCGAATGGGCGACGGCAGGATCCCCAAGGATCTCCAGTACGGAGAGCTCATGCAGGTAAAGCATCCAACAGGCAAGCCCCAGCTACGGTACAAAGACGTATGCAAGAGGGACCTGAAAGCCATGGACGTTGATCTTACTATATGGGAGACACCGGCTGCAGACCGTTCAGCCTGGAGGCAGTCTGTTCAAAGAGGTCTCTCCAAGTTCGAGGAGTCACTTGCCAAGGAATCGGAAGCAAAGAGACAGAGAAGGAAAGCCGGTAGCCAGGAAGACAGACCAGAATCGGACTTCGTTTGTGCTCGGTGTGGGATGGACTGCCACTCTCGGATTAGCCTCATCAGTCACACCAGGCGCTGCACCAGGATTGACAACCAGGGCGCAACTCCATAGTCTCCCGAGACTGAAGGATGCCTACTATCTAATAAACTGTCATCGTTGAGGTAACTTGGGTGATCTTCAGATCACCCTTACAGGTTGCTTACAAGGCAACTGATTTCCGACCAAGAGGTCAATTTATACAGTTTTGGGCATCAGGAGGTGAAGGCCTATGGTCCGAGGCCTAGTGGAAGATAAAGGTTACGTGATGAGCCATTTTACACCATCTGCTGACCACTTGTACATTGGTCCAGTGGAGTTGACAATGTACTCGAACTGTTGAACAGTCTTTATGTTTTGTGTCGCATCATTTCTGCTCGGTGTAGAGTTCCGTAAAGTAGGCATCCTTCAGTCTCGGGACACTCCCAAGAGAATGACAGCCTGAGTCCTCTTGAGTCAACACCCCCAAGAGAATGACAGCCTGAGTCGTCTTGAGTCAACACACCAGAGAGAATGACAGCCTGAGTCGTCTTGAGTGAACACACCAGAGAGAATGACAGCCTGAGTCGTCTTGCGTCAACACACCAGAGAGAATGACAGCTTGAGTAGTCTTGAGTCAACACACCAGAGAGAATGACAGCCTGAGTCGTCTTGAGTCAACACCCCCAAGATAATGACAGTCTGAGTCGTCTTGAGTCAACACTCCCCAAAAGCCTAAGAGCCTGGGTCGTCTTGGGAGATGGTGGCCCAAGACGACACAGGAGAGGTCATGACAGCTGCCGGGGTTGGTGTTGCAAGCGGTGGTAAGGATGGCAGTCGCTCTCGGAGTTAATTCAGAAAGGCAGAAGAGGTACTGAAGGCCAGACCCCCCCATTAATATTCCCTACAACTCGCTACCATTCCTCTCATAACTATGTAACTGGGTTGTGGCTGATTTACAGCGCCATTAGATCTGTAGAGAATACTGTTTTTGTAGATCATTTGGTTGAGGACACAATTGTGACGTGAGATCATTCTGTGAGGTGTAAAGTGAGGAGGAGGAGGTTGTGGCCGCCTTGAGGTCTGAGGAGTGACAACTGATCTCGACACCTGTAATAATATTCCGCCAAGATCGGGGGATATTATTAGAGGGTTTTGGCTTACTTGACTTTGGCTTCCACACATCTCTACCAACTATTTACGGGCTCACTATAGCCCGTGCTACATGGATACTTCGTTCTGAGTAGCTAAATCTAACACAAAAAACAACATCTACCAACTAGCTCGAAGAATGTAGTCCTTCCTAGTTAAGAATAAAGATGTAGTTCCACTCCACAAAAGGAAGAAGTGTTTAGTAGTCAGTAACTACCTGCCAGTGTCACTGCTTTACTGGCACATTTCACCAGACATTAATCTCTCAGCATATGACAACAGTGTTTCACCATCGTCGGTTACTATATGTTAGTCAGTTTGGTTTCAGGAAATGTTCTGCCGCTGACCTCATGCTTAACCTCTCCACTTACTGGCATCAGGAACGGCAGGACTCTAAAGTCAGCTGTGTTTTGGTATTGGTCATTGCAGTTACCATAGTTTGGGACTGTCACTTTGGTCTACTAGCAAAGCTTCCAGCCCTGGGGATCTCAGGCTACATTATACAGCTGGTAAGGGTCTGCCTTCAGGAGTGTACTTTAAGACTAGTCCTCAGTGGAGCAGTGTCTGAAAGTCACGCAGTTTGTGTCAGCAGACCACAAGGTGCTAGGGGCCAGATTCACGAAGCACTTACGCAAGCACTTACGAACCTGTACATCTTTTCTCAATCTTTGGCGGCTTTGTTTATAATTATTAAACAGTTAATGAGCTCCGAAGCACCAGGAGGCTGTTTATAACAATAACAACAGTTGATTGGCAAGTTTTCATGCTTCTAAACTTTAAAAAATGTAACCAAAGCCGTCAAATTGAGATTCAGGAAAGATTTACACGTTCGTAAGTACATGCTTAACTGCTTCGTGAATCTGGCCCCTGGCCTTTGTTGTGGAAGATTGATTGATTGATAAAGATTAAGCCACCCAAGAGGTGGCACGGGCATGAATAGCCCGTAAGTGGTACAATTTTTTGTTCAGTAATTCTTTTCAGTATTCTGAGGTTGCATTTAACCATCAAGCTGTTATCGCGGGGGAGGATACTGCTTGACAGTCTTTATGAGGGTGTCCAGCTGCTGGACACCTTTGTTGACCAGGAGAGTGGCTGTGTTGATGGCTTCAGGGTGGCCACTGCAAGATTCAGGAACTCTTGAAGCTCTTCTAAGGTCGTTGGTTGCTTCACATTCCAGAAGATAGTGAAGTAATGTCTTTTCTGTGACAGTTTGCCAGATTGTTGTGGAATGTCTTGTTTGGGTGATCTACTACACCTCATCCCAGAAGCTCAGGTCTATGCCGATGACTATTGTGGCATGAACCTCATCCCAGAAGCTCAGGCCTATGCCGATGACTATTGTGGCATGAACCTCATCCCAGAAGCTCAGGCCTATGCCGATGACTATTGTGGCATGAACCTCATCCCAGAAGCTCAGGCCTATGCCGATGACTATTGTGGCATGAACCTCATCCCAGAAACTCAGGCCTATGCCGATGACTATTGTGGCATGAACCTCATCCCAGAAGCTCAGGTCTATGCCGATGACTATTGTGGCATGAACCTCATCCCAGAAGCTCAGGCCTATGCCGATGACTATTGTGGCATGAACTTCATCCCAGAAGCTCAGGTCTATGCCGATGACTATTGTGGCATGAACCTCATCCCAGAAGCTCAGGTCTATGCCGATGACTATTGTGGCATGAGAAAGAAATACCAACTGCTATGAGGATCATTAACCATACACATCCAGCACTATCTACGACGGGAGACATCTCCCGTCACGCAGGGTGCAGTCGCACCTCCACACATCTCCAATATCAGCTCTTGATACTGGTAATGGCTCAAATGGGCCACAACTTACGAGCTATTCATGCCCGTGCCACCTTTAGGGTGGCTTAATCTTCATCAATCAACCAATCAGCACTATCTACCTAGGGAAGGTGGAAGACAGGTCACATTCGGGGCTGAGAAAACACAGTGAGGCAAGAGGAATGGAAGGGAACCCATCAGGACAAAGCGCCAAGCCATCACTGCTCCGTGAATCTGGCCGAAACGCTTTGCGTAATAGTGGCTTTAGGCATTGTATGTTCTAGCTCTTATCTATAAATTCATCAATATTTGTATCACCCCTTGTATGTATGTACTTTACCTGAATAAACATTTGAATTTGAATTACGACTGTATAGCACTTGGAAGGGGTCAGGATAAGGCTTTGGGATGGGACGGGGGAGAAAGTAATGGTGGCCACAGCCACTTGGACGGTCGGGGATTGAACGTAGCGTAGCATGTACCGAGACCGTCGCTCTACCGCCCAGCCCAAGTGGTTGGGCGGAGGAGAGAGGAAAGAAAGGAAAGAGGAAAGATAGAGGAGAGAGTAGACAAGACAGTAGAGAGAAAGCAGAGTAAGGAGAGGGAGAGAGGAAGAGGAAAGAGAAAGGGAAGGAAGATATAATTTTCACTTCCATGATGGCCTCATTGCGATCAAATCGTATTTAGTATATTTGCATTATTATCAGTATTTCCAATATCATCATCATTATGAAATGTTCAATAAAATCCAAAACTATCATTAACATGTTGACCAGACCACACACTAGAAGGTGAAGGGACGACGACGTTTCGGTCCGTCCTGGGCCATTCTCAAGTCCATTGTCATTCTCACAATCGTCAGAACGACAATCAACATATTTCAGCCACGTTATTGTGACTCCTCGTCTGCACGGGGCAGAATTCTTCAATAAAGGCTGGGGAATAAAACTTATTTATTTTCCTGTTTTATTGTTTATTGTTAAAAGTTGGCTGTATATGTTAAACATTCATGGTTATGTTTGCCATATTCTGGATTATTGTAAATCACCTGTAAATGTTCAATATAATGCAAGCTTCAAGACTATATACTAGTAGTCTTAAGTGACATTATTTACATTTTCCTCGTCTGCCACGGAGGAAAACTGAACTCTTTTATGTAAATGATGTTCACAGTATATTTAATTACTAAACATTTTGAGATTATGCAAGCCTAAACATATGGAACATCAGACCGCTCGCTGTAAACATTTATTCTCACCATCCAATGACATGTCCTGATAGCTCTCTCGTCTCCTTTCTAGCGAGTACATTTGGAGAGCTTTGAGACGAAGCCAATAAATTAGGTAGTTTATCGCGTCTATGTATGCTGTATATATTCTCTGTATTCCCTCTATTTCAGCAATCTCTGACGTGTCCCGAATTGATAACTGTCGAAACACTAAATTGTTGTTTGTTGAACTTGTCCATATAAAGTAAGATATGAGTGGAGGCCTACGAGCGAGGCATGAGGAGCTGTGAGGGCTCTCAAGACCTCCCCCTCTCACACCCTGACTGTCAAGGTCCTCCTCGACGTTCTTGAAGGTTCCTCAGAGCTCCTCGTCGAGTACGTCGACGTCGACGCGCTCATGGACACCGTCTACGGCCGCAGATCCACTAGAGTCGACGCATGCGGACGTATGCGTCGACTTCATTGTTCTGAAGCCATTGTATATGTGGCAATGAGCTTAGTTAATGGGTGTTGACACTGTCAGGTGGGTGTTGACACTGTCAGGTGGGTGTTGACACTGTCAGGTGGGTGTTGACACTGTCAGGTGGGTGTTGACACTGTCAGGTGGGTGTTGACACTGTCAGGTGGGTGTTGACACTGTCAGGTGGGTGTTGACACTGTCAGGTGGGTGTTGACACTGTCAGGTGGGTGTTGACACTGTCAGGTGGGTGTTGACACTGTCAGGTGGGTGTTGACACTGTCAGGTGGGTGTTGACACTGTCAGGTGGGTGTTGACACTGTCAGGTGGGTGTTGACACTGTCAGGTGGGTGTTGACACTGTTAGGTGGGTGTTGACACTGTTAGGTGGGTGTTGACACTGTCAGGTGGGTGTTGACACTATCAGGTGGGTGTTGACACTGTCAGGTGGGTGTTGACACTGTCAGGTGGGTGTTGACACTGTCAGGTGGGTGTTGACACTGTTAGGTGGGTGTTGACACTGTCAGGTGGGTGTTGACACTGTCAGGTGGGTGTTGACACTGTCAGGTGGGTGTTGACACTGTCAGGTGGGTGTTGACACTGTCAGGTGGGTGTTGACACTGTCAGGTGGGTGTTGACACTCGGCTGGACGTTGACACTCTCAGCTGGACGTTGACACTCTCAGCTGGACGTTGACACACTCAGCTGGACGTTGACACTCTCAGCTGGACGTTGACACTCTCAGCTGGACGTTGACACTCTCAGCTGGACGTTGACACTCTCAGCTGGACGTTGACACACTCAGCTGGACGTTGACACACTCTGCTGGACGTTGACACTCTCAGCTGGACGTTGACACTCTCAGCTGGACGTTGACACTCTCAGCTGGACGTTGACACTCTCAGCTGGACGTTGACACTCAGTTAAGTGTCGAAATTCTCAGTATATTGATACAGACACTTCACACTCTGCTGGAAGTCACTCCACTCAGCTGCACGCTGGCACAGCGCCTCTCCAACACAGCTGCACGCTGGCACGGCGCCTCTCCAACAGCTGCACGCTGGCACGGCACCTCTCCAACAGCTGCACGCTGGCACGGCACCTCTCCAACAGCTGCACGCTAAGATGGCACCTCGCAAACAACTGTTGCACGCCAAGATGGCACCTCGCCAAGACAGTTGCACGCCGGCACGGCCCGCTAACACAGTTGCACGCCAGCACGGCCCGCCAACACAGCTGCACGCCGGCACGGCCCGCCAACACAGCTGCACGCTGGCACAGCCCGCCAACACAGCTGCACGCCGGCACGGCCCGCCAACACAGCTGCACGCTGGCACAGCCCGCCAACACAGCTGCACACAGGTAAAGGTCGTGTTCACCATCAGCATTCTCAAAGGCAAGTCAGCAAGCCGAAGGTGACCCCTTAACTCAGAGGTCAGGATGGAGCAGTTCGGTTGAAGGACTTCACGACTCAAGGAAGTGGTACAGGCCACCTGGCATTGACCAGGAATTGCGAACGAGTTGACCACCTGGCTGAGAGACGGTGGCACGGAGCGGCGGGTGCCTGGGGCCACCTGGCTGGCAGATGGTGCCGCGGAGAGGTGGGTGATGCAGATTATTAGGCTGGGAGATGGTGCCGCGGAGAGGTGGGTGATGCAGAATATTGGGCTGGGAGATGGTGCCGCGGAGAGGTGGGTGCCTGGGGCCATCTTGCTGGGAGATGGTGCCGCGGAGAGGCGGGTGATGCAGAATATTGGGCTGGGAGTAGGTGGCACGGAGAGGCGGGTGCCGTGGAGTAGCTGGGTTAGAGACGCTAGCACGGTCAGGCAGGTGTCGTGGAGTATTAGGCTGGGAGTAAGATACACGTAGAGGCAGGTGTTGTGGTCTTGCTGGCTTAGAGGAGGAGGTGGTGGGTGGTAGCAGCAGAGGGCTACCAGGCTGGGAGGAGGTGGTGGCGCGAGTAGGCATGAGTCTCGGGCTACTACCGGGCAGGTAGAAGATGGGGCGGCCTGGAGCCTGGTGTGGCAGGAGACGCGGACTCAGAGGCGGGGTGCGGCAGAGGGAAAGCTGAGTCACACTTGTATCCAAACTGAAGTGACTGCCGAATGGTGATGGAGACATTCCTGCGGACTTAGCGGAGAAAAAACGGGCTGTCTGGCGCTGTGGGCCGGTAGAGGGCGTAGACAGACATCAGCTGCCTGTTGATGGGCGGTGTGGGCGGGTATTCGGTGTGAGGAGACAGCTGCCGATGACAGACAGGTGGTGTGGGCAGGGGAACATGCTTCCTCTGTCGGTTCAGGTACTTCCTTATGCAGATGATGGCCAAGATTAGCAGCAGGAACACACTAAGTGCTAGAAGGAAGCGCCCCAGACCTTTGACAGCTGTCGTCAACAGCAACAGGTTCTGTTTTTCCACATCAGACATCATAAAGGTCTTTATACAACAAGTAGCCACACACAAAATTTCTCTTTGTATTTCGAACACTACACTCAATGTTGTCCAAAGTCGGCGGAGAATATTCCAGTGTTTGTGGGGCGCGAGAAGCACAGTGTGGTGTTGTCGGTGGAGGAGCCCGCGGTAAGTGACGGCGCGGACTGCCCACACTGGCTTTTGTACCCTTCCTCAACTCGTACCAAACCAAGAACCACGGTACAAAAAATTGGTATTCTTGAAGGTTGGGCGCTTACGCACTTGAGCAACTTGGGGCGTCAGAGCACGCGGGTCGGGGACAGGGCAGCATTATAATAGGACAAATACTGCGCAGGCGACGGCTGAGCGCTGGAGATATTGAAAACAAACGCTGGAAGCCAAGGTTTGCCTGTGACCCGCGGCAGGCGGCCAGCTCCTGGCGCCCTGGCGTCTACGTCAGTGTGTGATTGAAGTGTTGCGTTTGTCCAGTTTTTATATTGTGTCTGATATCGTCTTCAGAAATGTAACAATTCCTAGTGTTTACATTGTACTTTTTGCTCACCCTGAGTACTTTCATTATGGGCTTTGCCGTGTTATGTGACCGTGATTTGCATATTAATGATTAGTGTTATTTAGTTGAATGGAATTAAATAGTAACAGTTCAAGAATTAGTTCCATAGGCGATGGTCTCAAGATATGAGTCATATATATATATATATATATATATATATATATATATA
This sequence comes from Procambarus clarkii, assembly GCF_040958095.1. Lineage (NCBI taxonomy): Eukaryota > Metazoa > Arthropoda > Malacostraca > Decapoda > Cambaridae > Procambarus > Procambarus clarkii. The sequence goes on along the minus strand of NC_091209.1, from coordinate 8,802,116 downwards.
TATATCTCTCTCTCTCTCTCTCTCTCTCTCTCTCTCTCTCTCTCTCTCTCTCTCTCTCTCTCTCTCTCTCTCTCTCTCTCTCTCTCTCTCTCTCTCTCTCTCTCTCTCTCTCTCTCTCTCTCTCTCACACACACACACACACACACACACACACACACACACACACACACACACACACACACACACACACATACACACGGCCGAATGTACAGCACTCGAACTTGGGTCGTAATCCAAAGTGCCCGGGTACGATTCCCGGGCGAGGCAGAAACAAATGGATAGTTTCTTTCACTTGATGCCCCTGCTCACCTAGCAGTAAATAGGTACCATGAAGTTAGACAGCTGCTACGGGCTGCATCCTGTGTGTGTGTTAGAGACGAATATATGTAGTAGCTATAATATAGACAAAATAGATCGTATAGAAAGGCGGAGTCCAAGAGCTAATAGTTTGATTCTGCAGCAACAAATAGTAAATACACACTTTAAAACTCACCACCTCGCTCCTCACAAACTGTGTGACCTTCCCTACCTCCCCATACTCCTGTGTACCCCGTCCACCCCCTCCCCCCATGCCTTCCCACACACCACTACTCCCCCGCAGCCCCACACCACTACTCCCCTGCAGCCCCACACCACTACTCTCCCCCAGCCTCACACACCACTACTCTCCCCCAGCCCCCCACACCACTACTCTCCCCCAGCCCCCCACACCACTACTCTCCCCCAGCCCCACACACCACTACTCTCCCCCAGCCCCCCACACCACTACTCTCCCCAGCCCCCCACACCACTACTCTCCCCCAGCCCCACACACCACTACTCTCCCCCAGCCCCCCACACCACTACTCTCCCCCAGCCCCACGCCGCTACTCTCCCCCAGCCCCCCACACCACTACTCTCCCCCAGCCCCACGCCGCTACTCTCCCCCAGCCCCCCACACCACTACTCTCCCCCAGCCCCCCACACCACTACTTTCCCCCAGCCCCCCACACCACTACTCTCCCCCAGCCCCCACACCACTTCTCTCCCCCAGCCCCACGCCGCTACTCTCCCCCAGCCCCACACCACTACTCTCCCCCAGCCCCACACCACTACTCTCCCCCAGCCCCACGCCGCTACTCTCCCCCAGCCCCACACCACTACTCTCCCCCAGCCCCACACCACTACTCTCCCCCAGCCCCACGCCGCTACTCTCCCCCAGCCCCACACCACTACTCTCCCCCAGCCCCACGCCGCTACTATCCCCCAGCCCCACACCACTACTCTCCCCCAGCCCCACGCCGCTACTCTCCCCCAGCCCCACACCACTACTCTCCCCCAGCCCCATACCACTACTCTCCCCCAGCCCCACACCACTACTCTCCCCCAGCCCCACACCACTACTCTCCCCCAGCCCCACACCACTACTCTCCCCCAGCCCCACACACCACTACTCTCCCCCAGCCCCACACACCACTACTCTCCCCCAGCCCCACACACCACTACTCTCCCCCAGCCCCACACCACTACTCTCCCCCAGCCCCACGCCGCTACTCTCCCCCAGCCCCACACCACTACTCTCCCCCAGCCCCACACCACTACTCTCCCCCAGCCCCACACCACTACTCTCCCCCAGCCCCACACACCACTACTCTCCCCCAGCCCCACACACCACTACTCTCCCCCAGCCCCACACACCACTACTCTCCCCCAGCCCCACACCACTACTCTCCCCCAGCCCCACGCCGCTACTCTCCCCCAGCCCCACACCACTACTCTCCCCCAGCCCCACACCACTACTCTCCCCCAGCCCCACACCACTACTCTCCCCCAGCCCCACACCACTACTCTCCCCCAGCCCCACACACCACTACTCTCCCCCCAGCCCCACACACCACTACTCTCCCCCAGCCCCACACCACTACTCTCCCCCAGCCCCACACCACTACTCTCCCCCAGCCCCACACACCACTACTCTCCCCCAGCCCCCCACACCACTACTCTCCCCCAGCCCCACACCACTACTCTCCCCCAGCCCCACACCACTACTCTCCCCCAGCCCCACACACCACTACTCTCCCCCAGCCCCCCACACCACTACTCTCACCCAGCCCCACACACCACTACTCTCCCCCAGCCCCACACACCACTACTCTCCCCCAGCCCCACACACCACTACTCTCCCCCAGCCCCCCACACCACTACTCTCCCCCAGCCCCACACCACTACTCTCCCCCAGCCACACACCACTACTCTCCCCCAGCCCCACACACCACTACTCTCCCCCAGCCCCCCACACCACTACTCTCCCCCAGCCCCCCACACCACTACTCTCCCCCAGCCCCACACCACTACTCTCCCCCAGCCCCACGCCGCTACTCTCCCCCAGCCACACACCACTACTCTCCCCCAGCCCCACACCACTACTCTCCCCCAGCCCCACACCACTACTCTCCCCCAGCCACACACCACTACTCTCCCCCAGCCCCACGCCGCTACTCTCCCCCAGCCACACACCACTACTCTCCCCCAGCCCCCCACACCACTACTCTCCCCCAGCCCCACACCACTACTCTCCCCCAGCCCCACACCACTACTCTCCCCCAGCCCCCACACCGCTACTCTCCCCCAGCCACACACCACTACTCTCCCCCAGCCCCACACCACTACTCTCCCCCAGCCCCACACCACTACTCTCCCCCAGCCCCACACCACTACTCTCCCCCAGCCCCCACACCGCTACTCTCCCCCAGCCACACACCACTACTCTCCCCCAGCCCCACACCACTACTCTCCCCCAGCCCCACACCACTACTCTCCCCCAGCCCCACACCACTACTCTCCCCCAGCCCCCACACCGCTACTCTCCCCCAGCCACACACCACTACTCTCCCCCAGCCCCACACCACTACTCTCCCCCAGCCCCACACCACTACTCTCCCCCAGCCCCACACCACTACTCTCCCCCAGCCCCCACACCGCTACTCTCCCCCAGCCACACACCACTACTCTCCCCCAGCCCCACACCACTACTCTCCCCCAGCCCCACACCACTACTCTCCCCCAGCCCCACACCACTACTCTCCCCCAGCCCCCACACCGCTACTCTCCCCCAGCCACACACCACTACTCTCCCCCAGCCCCACACCACTACTCTCCCCCAGCCCCACGCCGCTACTCTCCCCCAGCCACACACCACCCTCAAGGGACACAGGAGACCAGGAGGTAATGTTAGACCAGGACTTGCAGTGTGCAGCACCGGCCTGGAATCCTCACCGTGTGAAGCATAAAACCAAAATGGAAAAAATACAAAGTTTTTCAGCAAGATTTGTACCAGAGGTAAGGAGGGTTGACCTAGAAGGATAGCCAAATAAAACTGTCTCTAAACCCTTGAAGATAGCAGAAACAAAACGCATATGATCACAACATTGAAGATACTGAGGGGAATGGACATGGTTGACAAAGACGAGCTGATGAGATTGAGAAAGTGGGATTAGATCATACAAGTGGAAGCTGGAAATGTAAATGAATGGAAGGAATGTTAGGTAATAGTGGCGCCCTGTAGAGGTGGGAGGTTGTGGAAGCCACCTCCACTCAACTTTAAGGCCAGATTTAATGAAGAATTCGAATGTCAGATTAATTATATTATAACACAGCAGATCAACAAGGCTAGAAGGCGGGGCAGAAAGAGCTATACCTCGTGTCCCTGTAGTTATTGTTAGATAAGTAGAGTACACACACACACACACACACACACACACACACACACACACACACACACACACACACACACACACACACACACACACACACACACACACACTCACACACACACACACACACACTCACACACACACACACACACTCTCACACACACTCTCACACACACACTCACACACACACACACACACTCTCACACACACACACACACACTCTCACACACACACACACACACTCTCACACACACACACACTCTCACACACACACACACTCACACACACACACACTCACACACACACACACTCACACACACACACACTCTCACACACACACACACTCACACACACACACACACACTCTCACACACACACACACACACTCTCACACACACACACACACACTCTCACACACACACACACTCACACACACACACACACACACACACACACACACACACACACTCACACACACACACACACACACTCTCACACACACACACACTCTCACACACACACACACACACTCTCACACACACACACACTCACACACACACACACACACACACACACACACACACACACACACACACACACACACACACTCTCACACACACTCTCACACACACACTCACACACACACTCACACACACACTCACACACACACACACACACTCTCACACACACACACACACACTCTCACACACACACACACACACTCTCACACACACACACACTCTCACACACACACACACTCACACACACACACACTCACACACACACACACTCTCACACACACACACACTCACACACACACACACACACTCTCACACACACACACACACACTCTCACACACACACACACACACTCTCACACACACACACACTCACACACACACACACACACACACACACACACACACACACACACACACACACACACACACACACACACACACACTCACACACACACATACATACATCCATAACTTTAAAAGCAGGTATGATAGAGAAATTAGGGCAGGAGTCATTGCATTAGACAACCAAAGGTTAGAAAAGCGGAGCCCAAGAGGCACAATCCTGCAGGCACAA